>NC_056737.1:1414075315-1414155315 GCF_019279795.1 Protopterus annectens | reverse complement strand
AAGTTCGCTAGCCTGTGTAAAGCATTTACAGTGTTTTCCTGTTAATTTCTGTTACTGTTCTGCAAAAAAGAAAAAAAAAATCCCTGTTTCCCGCCTTTCCGAGCTAGAATAGTCCAGATTTCAGGTTTTGCTGATTTCTGGGCTCTGGTTTAAGTTCCTGTGTTGCTCATATCCTTACTTGGATAGGAGGAAGCTTCTCTGTTCACTAGTGAGAGTGGGGAGCTTTGAGCAGCCTATCTGTCCCTGGAGGAGTGGTCTCAGCCCAGAAACTAGTTGATTATTGGCTGTTTTGGGCTAATTCCTAGCTCTTTCAAGTTCCCTGCATTAAAACCCGCTTTTGCATGGTTTTGCGAGATTTGCGCATAGCGCAACATTGCGCAACGTAGAGCAGCATCATTTTAACTGTTTTAAACTATTCCCGGCTCCACAAAGTTTGCTCTTCAAATTTTCCCTTAGAAACTACTTAAACTCTCAAGGAAGCACTCTACTTCCCTCTTACAGTCCAACACTTACTCTAGATTCTCAGTAAATCTTTTGAACTACTCAAACTCTTCAGAAAAGCTCTCTACTTTCCTCATAAAATCCAGCACTTGCCCCAGCTTCACAGTAAACGCAAATAAACTATAAGCACTTACCCCCTCGTACAAAACAGTAGTAATAGGCTCTGGATTTTCCCATAAACCAATTTTTAAACTCTCCAGGCATGTCCAAAGACAGTTTCAGTCATACTCTCCGGTCCAGCTGGTGAACCTGGGAATCCTGAGACAATGTTACAATTGCCTCATGTACACAGACAACCCCCTCCTCCTACCATCAACCTCTAACGTATGCGAGAGATGCAACTATACAGCCAAACTGGAGGCTAAGCTCTCTCAACCCAAGATTGGTGCTGCCAGTCAGGAGGAGAAGGTAAACACATGCACCTCAAAACCAGTCACACATAGACTAATCACACCTGAAAACATGACACATAAACCCACAAAGACATACTCGGAGGCTCTAAATAAAAACTTGCCGAAACAACAGAGACCTCCTAATAAGACACACAAAGCTCACTACCCAACATTAACCATACACATACCCCACATAGTCAGTGTGCCACACAGTCACAGTCCTTAAGGCCAAACAACACCCCTAATACACTAGTAATAGGTGACTCTATCATCAGGCACACTGACGTCCCACTCACCAGACTGAACAAGGAGAAGGTCACTGTAAGTTGCCTGTCGGGTGCCAGGATCCACCACATAACTCAAGCACTCAGGTCACTACACAGCAAGTACAAATATGACTCTGTCTTTGTCCATGCTGGTGTAAACGACTTGAGACGTACCTCCCTGGACTACATGAAAAGAGACATAGAGGAGCTCTCTGATCATGTAGCCCAGGCCGGTATGACCCTGACCTTGAGTAGCAACCTGCCCTCACCTAGAAGGATGCCATAGTATAGAGACAAAATGACTGACTTCAACAACTGGCTAAGCTACTGGTGTCATTCAAATGGGATCCAGTGTCTGTCAGCCTGGGACGACATGCTAGACAAGCCACGTTGCTTCACCAGGGATGGCTTGCACCTGTCACCCCTGGGCTTTTGAATACTGGCCAAGGCTCTTGCCACCCCCATAGTGCCTTTTTTAGGCAAGGCTCAAAAGACAAACCCAACTCCACAGACAATACAAAAAATAAAAAACTAAAGGTAATGCTACTCAATGCCAGAAATCTAAACCTAAAGATGCACGCACTCGAGGCACTCCTCAGTATAGAGCAAATCGATATCTGTGCAGTGACAGAAACCTGGTTGAAGGCTCCTGAGAGCACCCCAGCATTACCAGGATTCAACTCATATCATACTTTTCAGCCACAAAACTCGGACAAAAGCACCAAGGGAGGGGGTGTATCCATCTTCATCAAGGACACCCACATCTCCAGATTAGTGGCATTGCATGAAACATCGGAAACAATTCATGCGCAGCTAACAGTGGGAAAAACTGCCTTCCAAGTCATAGCCTGCTATAGATCACCCTCTCTGTCTCAGGACCCACACGAGGCCTTCCAGAGAACACTAGAGAACATAAAAATCCTACCAAACACCATAATATTGGGGGACTTCAACTACCCAAACATCGACTGAGTAAACTATTCGAGTCCAAACTCATTTGCCCAACGGTTTCTAGAATTCATCAACTCAAATGCCATGGAACAACTAGTCACTGCTCCTACAAGAGGGGAAAATACATTAGACCTAGTCATTACAAAAATAAGGGATCAATGTTCCACACCGGAGGTAAATCCCTCATTGGTGAGATCAGACCACAAACTGATCACAATAAACATCCACATCCCAACCCCACCCCCAGCCAAGGAAACCACAGTGAAAAACCTCTCAAAAACAAACTTCACTCTCCTCAAGACAGAAGTAGGAAACTTCAAAGCCCCTGAGAAATTGAAAAATGTTACCCAAACCGCAGAATCCTATACGAACGCACTCTATATGCACCTACAGGAATGCATGGATCATGCCATCCCAAGTAAAACCTAGGCTCACTCCTCCAAAAATAGGAGACCAGACTGGTGGACCCCAACCATAAACAAGCTTTACAACAAAAGGAGGAGACTACTACTACATGACAGGGCCAAAACCCTAAAAGGGAAGGCATCCCTGATCAATATTAGCAAAAAACTTCGCTCCACCATAAAAGCCTCAAAGGCAAACTTCGAAAGAAAAATTGCCAAAGACTCCAAATATAATCAAAAGGCATTCTTCAGTTACGTCAGGAACCTGGGAGGAAACACCCAGATCTGCTCAAAGCTAGTACAAAACGGCACAAAATACATGGAACCAACTGACATTGCCAACATTCCGGCTGACAGGTTCAGTGCAAACCCCCCCCCTTCATCCCCAAAAGGGCCTGTGTATATCCCGGATGAATGTAGTCCCCCAGATATCTCAGACACACAGGTAAAAGTAGCCCTCTCCAAAGCTAAAAACACAGCGTCTATGGGACCGGACAGAATACCGGGCTGTGTCCTGCAAGAGCTCCAGGAAGAACTAAACCCCCACTTAAATTCATTATTCCAACTCAGCCTCAAAACATGTTATGTACTCAAGGAATGGCATACAGCAACAGTGATCCCTCTCCACAAGGGTGGCCCCACAATGGATCCTGGGAACTATCGGCCCATAAGTTTAACTAGCCTAATTTGCAAGGCTATGGAGAGTATCATTATGGATCTCGTAAACAAAGACATCGGGAACTTCCAGACACTGGACCCTACCCAGTTTGGTTTTGTTAAGGGCAGATCCTGCCTCCTAAACCTGTTTGACTTTTTTGAAACAGTCACCAAAGCCATAGATGAGGGAAAGGCAGTCCACACTGCCTATCTGGACCTCGCTAAGGCTTTCGACACAATACCTCACTCTGGAATCATAAACAAACTAACCAACTTAAACATCAACCCATATGTCACAAGATGGGTTGCAAACTGGCTTACAGATAGAACGCACGTGGTCAGGGTTTGAAATGCCATGTCCGACTCTAAACCTGTTACAGGTGGTGTCCCATAGGGCTCAGTCCTGGGGCCCCTCTTGTTCGGTATATACTTCTCTGAAGTACAGGCCAGCACAAAAGGACTGTGGCTTACCAAGTTCGCCGATGATTGCAAACTGGGAGGCATAACAGACTCCCCGGCCGACACAAGCATCCTCCAAAAGGGTCTTACGGAGACAGATGCCTGGTGTCAAAGCCTCAAACTTAATGCCAAAAATGCATAGTTATCCCCTTTGGGAAAAACAAGGTGCCCACTAATTACCACATAGGAAGTAACCCACTAATACAGAAGAAGTAATTAGGGATCTGGGGACCCAGGTTGACAGTAACCTCTCCTTTCACAACCACATTGCCAAAATAGTCAGAAAATCCTTCTATATTACCCATCTTACAACTAAAGGGTCCTTGTCTAGATCGAGAGAGGTCATTGTGCCCCTATACTCATCACTCATCAGATCCATAATTGAGTACAATGCCCCATTTGGGATGTACCTTACTAGGCACCTGCAGCAGCTGGACAGACCCCAAAAGTTCCTTACCAAAAGGATCATGGGCCTCAAACAGTTGCCCTATGCAACTAGGCTAAAGAAACTACAGCTCTACTCAGTTGCTTACCGCCTGCACTGAGGCGACCTCTGCCTGACTTACAAGGCCATGTCCAACCCAGAATTAATGGACATGCTCCACCTTAAAAAAAACAAATCCATTAGAGCCACATGCTCCTCGGACTTAAACCTCAGCTCAGCAATAAATAGGACATGCTGGAGGGATAGATTCATATCCAAAAGGCTTCCCACACTCTGGAATAAAATCCCAATTCACGTTAGACAAAGCCCCTCGCTGGCCCTCTTCAAGAGAAATCTTGATGAGTGGATGGGAAACCGTAAGTTTACACCTGGGATCACTCCAGTGGCGCTACTGGACAGAGGCTCTAGAAGTTAAATTATAAGGGTGGAGAGAGCCAAACACATTTTCGGCTAGGCTTATAAATGCCCTAGGGCAGATAGCCTAGTATGAACCTATGAACCTATATATATATATATATATATATATATATATATATATATATATATATATATATAGCTACAGGTATATATATATATATATATAGATATAGATTTTATATATATATATATATATATATATATATATATATATATATATATGTGTGTGTGTGTGTGTGTGTGTGTGTGTATACATATATATATATATTATATATATATATATATATATATATATATATATATATATATATATATATATATTTTATATATATATATACACACAGACACACATACACACATACACACACACACAAACACACACACACATACACACACAAACACACACAAATATATACTTCACTTGTTTGAAAGATCACTAGACTGAACCTCATTTCACAGAGCACACATGACTGAAAGCTAAATTCACTGAAAGCTCACTTGAATGAAACTCATTTCGTTGAACGATATATGCCCTTTTCCCCATTGTAGTGTGATCCTGGAGTTAGTATATATAGCAAGGGGGGTGTGGGGGGCACAGCCCCCCGCATAGTTTGGGTATATGTTGTGCTCTAAAAAGAGTTATTCATTATAGTTGTAAGTATCCATGCATATGGTTTAAAATGTATAAAATAGGTGGGGGGCTTCGCCCAACACCCCCCCAATGTGGGGGGTTTGTGCCCCCACCCCCCTTACTATATATACTAACTCCAGGATTGCACCGCAATGGAGAAAAGGGCATATACCTTTCAACAAAATGAGCTTCAGTCAAATGAGCTTTCAGTGAAGTGAGCTTTCAGTCAAGTGTGCTCCTTCAAATGTGTTTCAGTCTAGTGAGCTTTCAATCAAGTGAAGTAGACCCCCCCTCCCACACACACACACACACACACACACACATATATATATATATATATATATATATATATATATATACATATATATGCATTGTTATATGTATTATACATATATACATATGCATTGTTATATGTATATATATATATATATATATATTTATTGACATTTGTTAACCGGGTTTGTCCAGCTGGGCTTGAGGCCCATTTTCAGTGCAGACATGAGGAGAAAAGTTCCAACACATAAACAAATTACAGAAATTCAAACTTTAGAATCAAAAATGTAACAGAAGTCTGTTATACAAGAAAGTTAAAAAATAGAATAGCAATGCATGCACTTTAGAATCAAAAATGTAACAGAATTGTTACACAAGAAAGTTAAAAAATAGAATAGCAATGCATGCACTTTAGAATCAAAAATGTAACAGAAGTGTTATACAAGAAAGTTAAAAAACAGAATAGCAATGCATGCACATAATTCTTTTGCAGTGAAACTCATATATTTACATATATACAAGAATAATTTTGACCAACAGTACTGATTTAGTATCTTTAGTAAGAATCCAAAATAATGGAGTACTTAGATGAGAGGGAAGGGAGTAAGAGAGGTATAATGGAGGGGCACTAGGGTGGGGCTTCACAAGGGCAAGTTTTGAAGTTAATTATATGAAGTTTGAGTTTTTCTTTAAAGTGAGATGGGTGGATGATGGAACGTATATCTATTGGAAGTTTGTTCCAAGCTTGGGCAATGGAGTGTTTATACTGGAGTTTGCCTGCAGTTTGTTTAGGCTGGTAAATGTGCAGTAGTTGCTGGTTAGAGGCGCGGAGAGTCTGACGTAGAGTATAGCTAGAGACAAAGGAAGAGAGAGCAGGGCAAGATGAAGGCTTATAAAGAATAAAGTGCAGCATCTGAAATTGAGATAGTAGTAGTAGAAGTTGGGGAAATTCAAGCCACTGGAGTGAGTTTAGGGCAAGGCAGTGATGTGAATTGCAAGGAGGGCTTGTGACAAACCTAGCTATCTTATGGTAGGTTTGTTGGAGTTTGTTCAAGGTTGAGGTTTGAATGTTAGTGAGCACTGGAGCACCATATAGGAGGGAGGGGAGTAGTAGTACATGTGCAAGAGAGAGTCTAATATTTGTGGTGAGACATTTTTTATTGCGGTACAGTTAACCAAGTTTCTGGTGTGTCTTTTTTATACATCGGAGCATGTGAAGATTGAATTTAAATTCATCATCAGTGATGACTCCAAGGAGTTTTGTGTGAGTTTCGGGTTGTATTATAGTCTTGTTAGAGGATGTAATAGCAAAGGTGGATTTGTGGTGAGTGAGAGATCGGGGAAAAAGAGTAAGAGTTTGGTCTTTTTGGGATTGAGGATAAGTAGATTATTGGACAGCCACTGTTCTGTGGATGGAAATGCATGTTAAGTTAGAGTGTGGAGTTCAGAGATATTGTCAGAGGTGGAGATGAGGGTTGAGCCATCAGCATATTGGATGAGGAAAGATTCCTTACAAGATGTGATGAGTCCCCTTCAGATCGTCGAACTTTTAAAAGCTTGACTTTCACATGGCCGAAACCATATGATCTAACTTTTAAAAGTTTGAATTGTCTGAACAGAGATCTCCATAGAGCACGGAACAGGAAGATTTCCCTTTTCTGCAATGTAGTGCGATCTCAAAGTTGGTATATTTAAATAGCAGGGGGTTAGGAAGGCTAGCAAAGTTTAGTTTTTTTTTTTTGTTTTATTTATTTATGTTTTTTTTTACATGTTTGAACATTTAAATGTTCAATCATATGGTCTCAGCCATATTAAAGTCGAATATTTGAATTTTCGATTATGTAAAATAGACCCATATATATATATATATATATATATATATATATATATATATATATATATATATATATATATATATATATATATATATGTGTATATGTGTGTTGCTGCATGTGGTATGTGCCCATATAAAGGGCAGGAAAGAGCTTGGGCAGTATGTCAGTCTGGGGAAGGTGGGACAAGTCTTATCCCAGATACCAGGTAAACTGTTGTGGAGATGACAATGATCTCTGTCCAACTTGCTGAAGAGGAGATAGTCATTGCTGCCCCATAAGTGGAGTGAGGGTTTAACAGACTTGCTAAGATTCTTTTGTGCAAACATAGTTGTCGATAGGTAAGGTAGGCTGGGGTGAAGCTATTAAAAACTGCCAGCCCATGAGGTGTTTCAGGTGAGTGTTTTGACTACATCAAGATGTTTGCAGGAAAACTGGCAATTCATATCTGGAAAATAATGGGTGTGACAGTAGACAAGGAACTGTAATCCCTGCCAAGTTTTAAGTAAGTGAAGGGACTGCATTTCCAGCCAGGTTATGAATGGGTGAGGGGACTGTGATACCTGCCAGATTCTCAGTGGGTTAACGGACGAAATTTGCAACCAAGTAGTGATCAGGTATAGTGACTGTGCTTCCTGGCAGGCTGCGAATGGTTGAAAGGACTGCAGTCCCTTTCATGATGTAAATGACTCAAGAAACGTTGATCCCTGACAGGACATGAATTGGTGAGGGGAGTGTTATCCCTGTCAGGCTGTGAATAGCTGAGGGGACTGCAATTCTTTCCAGGATGTTAACGCATGAAAGTACTATGATCCATGGCAAGTTACGAATAGGTGAGGAAACTGCTGTCTTTGGGAGGTTGTGAAGATCTAAGGGGACTGCAATTCATCCCAGGATGAGAATGTGGGAGGGGACTATGATCTGTGGGAGTTTGTGAATGGGTGAGGGAACTACAATCCCTGCCAGGCTTAGAATGAGTGATGGGACTATGATCACTGAGTTCTAGATGACAGTTCGAGGAGGTTCTAGTCAGTGATGTTAGAAGGTAAATGTGTTCTGATCTTTGTTAGTGTATGAAGATGTAAGGCATTCTAATCACTACCAGGATGTGGAGGCGGTCGGCTGGCTTCAGACACTGACAGGATACGGGATCATGGGGCTTTCAGTTACTGATATGATAAAAAGTGAGTTGGAGGTCTTCATTTTCTTATAAGATGCAAATACAACTGGAGGACTCAAATTATTGTCACAATGAGGAGAGGACATAGTGTTGTAACAGGGCACCTGTACAGCATTATTTACATGCAGCACAGATAGCTGACATACACACGGAGGACATTAATGGAGACTATAATCACAATTTCCATTACTCGTGCTTATTGGGGAATTATGTCTTCATGGAACAAAATTATCACGACTGTATCATTCACTGAAAAATTGAAACAATTAAAAACTTTTTTTTTTTTGCAGAGGAACAAGTACTCTACTATGGATGCTTCACTTTCCAAATGATCCAGTCACACAAGAAACAACAGCACTGAAATGGCAAAGATCCCATACATCAACATCCTCTACTACTCCCACAACATGACTCCAAATCACATAAAAAAAAATAACTGCAGCATCAGTTCAGCACACCATAAAACAGTGAAAGCAGAACAAACAACACTGACATTCAATTGTCACTTAAACTAAATAACTTCATACTAAAATTAATTCAGTGCAAACGACAGGACAAAAAAAGTTTCAGTGAAACAGTCTGATTCACAGATATGATTATGCTTAAGGGTACCTTTCATAGCGTAGTAACACTGGCTGTCTGCAAAGGCTGGAAAAGTACATGTTCAAAATCAAGATTTTAGACCCTGACTCGTACTCAGTGTGAGCACAGAACAAGGGTTTTGCACACTGTCTAAGCCATTTTATAAATCTAACCACTGTATCTGTATTAACATTTTTAAACTGAATTCTTCATCACTGATATTTGGTTTGCTTTTCATTTATTTATACCTTTTAACCAGTTAGCCCATTAGGCTTGTGACTTATTTTCAGGGTGATGTGAAAATCATCAGGGTGATCAACCTTCATGCTGACTAGGATAAATTTACCCAGAACACTGGGGGAAATCCCCCCACATTTTGATAAGTGTCATGGGATCTTTTACATTCATCTGAGGTACCACCAACTCAGACAGACTGTATCTTGGTTTACTGTCTTGTCCAAAATGGAGCACCAAACCCTTTTGTTGCAATGCAGCATCAGTGTTCCATGCACCTGGCATAGGAAGAGAATACACAGTGTTCTGATGTTCCAGCATGAAAGACAAGTACCTAACCTGTTGAGCCACTGAAACAACTGACTATTTAAACTGAATTCAACGTATTCAAACTGACTGATATTCAGAGGGGTATAATTATAAACACTGGACATTGCAATTTGAGATCTGTTAAGGTACAGATATCTGCAAAGTGCAAATATTTGAAGGCAGTGGTGGATATGAAGTGGTAGCTAACACATTTCACGCCAGCAAGATGACACACATAAGCTTCTTTTTATATAACCCTGTATCATAGTATTCTTAACACAAAGACTGCACCACAAGTAAACATAAACATCTTCTATGGAGAGGGTCTATCATTTGAATGTCTGATAAATCCATGTCCATCAATTCAAATTTAATGAAATCACAGTTTAGACACTAACAAAGAATCATAACAGCACGGTGGCAATGACTTGCACTGAGTCTTTTGGAGGGTCACCCTGACAATAATCCAACATCAATTGACCTAAAAGTATTTTCACAATTATCTGGTGGGTAGAAATAGCTAAGACAGCATTTAATTGTCCATCTTAGAACTGGCTGGCAAACAAAATCCTGTCTGGCTATATAACAGATGCTGCATTCTGTGCTACCCATCTGTATGATGTTACTTAACAATATCATATCCTAACTATTTTGTGATGCAGCTTGTCAAACTGCACCAATTACACTGAATCAAATAATTTTAAATCTCTAGGCAGCAAGGTGCTTTAGTGTTCATTTAAGCAGTTTATAGGATCATAGGAGCTACAGGGCAAGTAAATCAGAAGAACATGTGCACCCCCAAATACCAGCCTCAAGATGAACTTCCCACTTCCATAATAGAAAAACATGTCAGACTAGGGATGAAACTGAGAGAAGCCATCCAGTCATCAAGGTTAGTCCTGAAGGAGGCAAAGGGGGTCACTCTGCTTAACATGCAGGGGCAATCTGAGCTAAGGGGATTAGTGTAAGCAGCTTACAGTAGCAATTCACCAGTTCTGTTTCCCTGAGATGGACGTCTCCCAAGAAAGGCACATCAGGAAATAAGACATGCTTTGAGGTACTACAGTCTTGAAACAAGTTAGTTGGGCAGGAATTATGCCATCTCCATGGAGGAGACGAAGTCCTCCCTCCAGCTCACAAATGTTTGGTCAAATATAGTTCAGTGAAATAGATTGTGTGACTCTTGTGTTTTGGCCATCTGTGGGGAACACACAGTTAAAAATATTAGCTCAGTCTAAGCAATCCTTCTAGGTTGATGTGTATGTAAGGTTAATCTTTTTACCTACCGTGTGACTTCCTATTTTATAGTGTAGCCCACATGTTCAGCTGTAGACGAATATTATACCCCCTTATTTTTCTTCATGTACACTGTAAATGAGCCACTTACAAAGCAGGCCTTACTGCCATCAGATGCAGCATCATTCACAAATTTGTGGTGTGCTGTTGCTATACTGAATCCTTCATATCTGTCAACTGTCCCTAATTTTCATGGCTGTCCCTGATTTTTGTTTAAATGTTTTCCCTGATTTTTTAAAATGTTTGTTCTTTACCTCTTAAAACTTGATGTATTCCAAGTAAGCAAACAATGACAATCATTACAGTTACAGAAATTTTACTTAAGAAAATACAAGCTAATTCTAAGTCAGTGGTGCCATATTTAAAAACTGTCCCTGTTTTACATCTGTCACTTATTATTGAGATAAGATGTTGACATCTGTGGAATCGTCCACTGTAAGGATCTCACTTTATGTCTGGCATAGGCATAGACTACTCTTAGGATGATGACTTATAGAGAAACTCTGCACACACACACACACACACACACACACACACACACACTTACTCACATCTACTTGCGTGCACACACACACACACACACACACACACACACACACACACACACACACACACCCACACACACACACACACACACTTACATCTACTTGCGTGCACACACACACACACACACACATTCACTCACATCTACTCACATGTGCACACACACACACACACACACACACACACATACATTCACATGTACTCGCGTGCACACACACACATACACACACACTCACATCTACTTGCGTGCACACACACTCACATGTACTCGCGTTCACACACACACACACACACACACACACACACACACACACACACACACACACATGTACTCGCGTGCACACACACACACACACACACACACACACACACGCACATGTACTCACGTACGTGCACACACACACACACACACACACACACACCACTATCTATGCACTCTCATCAGTCTTCTTAATTATTTTATTATTTATTTTTATTTATTTTACATTTGTTTACTCTGAAAGTCTGAACGGACATGGGTCCTTTTTCAGCAGATGCCCAGGGAGAAAAGCTCCACAAATGTCATTTGCACAGACAATAATAGTCTTCAATATGAGTTTATACAGTGCAGTACAATTAATGACAAGTAGCATTATTTAACATATGACACAGAAGTCTATAATAGCACCAACAGTTTAAAATATTTGTTTCAACAGAAAGTTCGAGGTAGGTAGAATTATGAGAGATGTGAGGGGAGAAGAGGTATGGGATTGAGGTGTGAAGATAAATTACATAATAAGGAGATAGACTGAGAGAAGGGAGGGGGGGCTAGTGTTAACCTGGACTGTCATAGTTGCAGAGCCATGAGTTCAAAAAATGTGATTTTAAGGACTTTTTAAATTAATGTATGGAAACTATAGCTGTGATGAGAGGGGGAAATCTATTCCATTGTTTGGCTATTGTGTTAGAATAGAGAGATGTTCCAGCGGCATTATTATATTCAGTTACTTTGAGGAGAAGTTTGTGAAGCAGAGGTTTCTAGTACATGACTATGGAATTAACAGGTTTTGTAGTGAGGGGGTTTGCTCGGGATGATATATAATTTTATGTGACAGAGTAAGCTGATTATATAGAAGTAGGTGAGGAAGTTAAAGCCAATTGAGCTGTTAGAGTGATATACAGTGGTATGATCTGTAGGCACTATTAGTAGCAAATTTGGCGATTTTGTTATAGCAGGCTTCTAGTTTAGTTAAGTCAGATTTCCTAAGGTTGGTGAGGATTGGAGAGGCATATAGTAGTGTAGAGATGAGATGTATGCATGCAATGGTGACCCTAGCAAGTGTTTGTTAAGAACTGTTTGTTTCTGTACAGAGTACCTAGTTTTTTATGGACTTTTTTACAGTGAGAGAGATATGGATGTCAAATTTCATGTTACAGTCAATCACCACTCCAAGAAGCTTTGTGTGGGTAACAGAAGATATAATGGTTTTGTTATTGGATATGATGTTAAATGTGAGGTCAAGATTGGTATGTTGTGTAGGTTGGAAAATGCTAAGTTTTGTTTTATTACGGTTGAGTATTAGTTGGTGATCAGTAAGCCATGATTCAACAGAGAGAAAGGAAGCTTGCACTTGCTGGAGTAGTTCCTGGAGGGAAGATGAGGCACTGACTAATGTACAGTTATCTGTGTACTGGATGACTGAGGAGTGGAGAGTACAGGTGTATAGGTTATTGGTGAATATATTAAACAACAGAGGTCCAAGAATGGAGACTTGTGGAACCCCTGTAGTTACTTGGAGCAGAGGTGATAGCTTCTGGTTCCATTTAACTGCCTGCTGTCTCTCTGTTAGATAACTATGAAACCATGTGATAGTGGATTGACTAAGATTTAGTTAAGCAAGAACTTTTATAAGCTTATTATGATTAACCATATCAAAGGCCTTTGAAAGGTCTAGGAAAATGGTTGAAACATATTTACCATCATTTCTATCCCCATTAACAATGTGAGTATATGACATGAGAGCAGTGGTTGTACTATGGGAAGGCCTGAATCCATTTTGTGTGTTAGTGAGCAGTTTATGGGTATTTAGGTGTTCCATAATTTGTGTGTGAATACACCTTTCCAGCAGTTTTGAAAGGGGAGACAGTATAGTTATGGGGCGATAATTTGTTAGTTCTTGTGAGGTGCCCCCTTTATGAAGGAGAATAATATAATATGGGAGACCTTCCAGAGGTCAGGAACTAGTTATTTTTTTAATGGATCAGTTGATAAGGATGGTTACTAGATATGCTATTATGTCAGTGGCAATTTTTAAAAATTCAACTGGTAGTTCATTAGCAGCTAGTGTGGTTGGTTTTAGCTTTTTAGTCACATTTACAGAGACAGGTTGAAGGAAAAAGCTGTTTGCTCTAGTAAGGTGATTGTGTGTATCATTGGGGTCAGGAGAGATTTGAGAATTTGCTAGTGCAAGTATAGATTCAGTAAAGAATTTATTAAATTGGGTGGCTGTATTAGTTGAGGTTTCTGTAGTAGTAGGGGAACGAGTCTTGGATTTTTCTGGCTTCAGAACATTATTAATAGCTGTCCAAAACTTTCTAGGTTTATGCTGATGTTTCATTTGTATGCTGTGATAATAGTTTATTTTGTCAGTTCTGATCATCTTTTTGGTTTTGTTTCTGAGTTCAAGATAAGTTTGTTTTGAGTTTATTATTTTTGCTTTGTGCCAGTTGGACCAGGCTTTATCTCTTGCATGAAGCAGAGATCTGGTTTCTTTGCTCAACCAGGGTGCATAGTTTGACTTAATTCTAATGGTTCTAAGTGGGGCATGGGAGTTTAGTATGTTTAAGAATATGGAGTTGAAGTACCTAACAGCTTCGTTAAGGCTGAGGTATTTCATAGGATTCCAATTACAGGCTCTTAGTGCTGAGATGAAGTTAGATAGGATGAAATTCTTTTTGTTACAGATTTGTTGGAAGGTGGTAGGTTTATCTAATGTTGGACAGTGTTTAATTATATAGGTAGGCAAGTGGTCACTCATACCATCAGGTAGGCAGCCAGACTGACTTATTTGGGATGGTTTATTGGACAGTATCCAGTCTAGGATATACTGTATGTTTGTTGATTTATCAGTTCTAGTAGGAGATTGGGTTAGCTGAGTGAATCTGTGGAGGTTAACATGACTAGTGAGTATAGTTGAGCTACATGGTGTCCAGTGAATATTGAAGTCTCCTAGAATAATGGTTTCCTGGGGGTGGTCTCTGATGCCCAGTAGCGCAGGTTCTCAAGGGTGGGTATATTATTACCAGGTGGGAAGTAACATCCAATTATATTGATAGCTTTTCTGGTGTTAATTTTTAGGTTAGAAAGTAAAATTTTGGCAGTACCTAGGGCTGGAATTGGTATGTTGAGTGTTGTGAGGTTTAGGTGGTCTTTAAATAATATTGCAACACCTCCTCCCTTTTTGTTTAGTCAGTCTTTGCATAGTAAATTATAGCCAGGGGCTGTAATTTCATTATTTGAGGTGACAGGTTTCAGCCATGTTTCAGTTAGAAGAACTACATCTGGTTAGTAGAGGGAAAGATTAGCATGGATGTTGTGGACTTTGATAAACTTCTAATATTAATGTTTAGTATTAGCAGATCAGTAGCATTTCTGGAGGGGTAAGGGTCATTGTTTGGAGTATTTTTCTGGATAAGGTTGATGGAAGGTTTGGGAGGGCCAAGGTTTGGGTGTATATCTCCGCTGAGTGATAGCCTGGATGCAATGTGTACAATTAGTTTAATGATTTTGGTGAAGTACTTATTGTATAGTAAGGATGGTCTATTTGAGTGCTGGCCTGGTGGGGTTTTCATTGCATTGCAATGTGGTGGTGGGTTGCTATATGAAAGAGATGGGTATATGCAGTGTTTGACTGAAGCAGAGTTTGTAGTATGGGCAGTAGTTGTGATACGATGAGGAGCTGATATTGGCTTAGTATGATGGTAGGAGGTGATATGTATAAGTAAAGTAAGTATTGAGAGTGTGAGGATGTAAGAGAGGAGCATGTTGTAGCTGTGTTGATTAGGCTAGAGAAGGGAATGAAATTACAGTTGTAGGATGTAAAGTGTCTATAGCTAATTACTAATAGTAAGTGTTAATTCTTAGTTGAGGAGCGTAATTAATAGTATTTGTTAACAGGTAATTTAAAGTTGGATAGTTTAGGTACTGGTATGAGAAGGGTGTAGTATTGGAAAAGGCATGGGAGGGGAAGTGTGTAATGCCTAATTGGGAGAAAATAACAATTGCAATAATGCATTGTTCATTTGTTATATGCAGTGTATACAACAAATGACAAAAGGGCTTCAGTTGCAGCTGTGCCAGGATTCAATTTTAAAACAATATTTGGTTTCTCTGAACAACACAAATCACTGGGATCTTATCATCCTGGTCCACAAGGGGAAGTGTGCATTGTTGTCCTCATCCTTTTCTTAACACCATAGGGTTGTGGTGAGAAGGGAAATGTAAAGGTTTACAAAGGAACAGAGTCTGTTCTAGGTTCATTACTCTTTAGTGTGCTTGTCTCAGATATATCTGAGGAAATAGAAAACATGAGTTGCCTAGTTGCTAATAATATAAACATGCATACACACACACACACACAGTATGTGTCTGTGTGTGTATACTAATATATGTATATATAATTGCAAATGCTGCACTTAGGTTACAAAACTCTTCATGAAGTCTCAGCTGAGGGTGCAAATAATGGCAACAGAGCAAAAAAAAAAATCTGAGATGTTAATCATACCTGGTCAAACCTAGGGCTTGAGCCAGCACAAGACAACTAGGCAGTTACCTAGGTTCTGGTGCTGGCTGGGGGCCCTGTCAACATTAAAAGAAAAACAATGGTCTCATTGTTACCTACTTCTCCTATCTCGTTTGAAATCACATGATCTTCAAACCTCGATTACTGTTTGTTTGCTGCACTGACGCACACCAAGAAGTCTCAGTTATTGGCTTGAATGTGGACCCAATGAGATAGAGGCTACCTGAAGTGCAGTATTTCTGTACAGCTGAGACAGTATGTGTGTCCTTTACTGCTTATTAACTAAAACATTGGACAGGACAGCACTATGGAATACAGGCAGGACAGCTTTGTTATTAGCTATAGATTACAGGAACAGCCTTGGTACTAGCTATGGAATAAAAGCATACAACAGCTAAGGAACAGATGTCTGCAGCTACAGAATGCAGGTGCATTACTTGGGACACCTACGTTATTGCATCTGTTACCCTCTACCCATTAGATTCCATTTTAAGTGCTGTGTGTCTGGTGTGTTTCTCTCAATCTCCCTTTCTTATTATTTATGTGGTTTCCCTTCTTTGACTGAAAACAAAGGTAATTATAGTAATGTAGTATGCCACGGTGGTACGGCGGTAGCGTTGTTACCTCACAGCAAGAGGTTCTCCCGTTTGATTTTCGGCTGGGCTTGGGAGTGCCTTCTGTGTGGAGTCTGCATGTCCTCCCCGCGGTTGAGTAGCATTCGAAAGACATGCGTGCGTAAATGGGTGTGCCTTCGTTGAAGGTTGAGCGTCGAGCTGGCACCTCGGCATTTCATAAAAATCTACTGCCAATCATTAGTAGACCGGAGTTCCGCTGTGGCGACCCCTTACCGGGAAAAGCCGAAAGACAAACAACAACAGTAGAATTCTAGAGTTGATCATCTTACTACAAAAAGTTTTTTTCTGATATAACATCAATGTTTACATTTCCGAAAAGTTATTTTTCCGAATTCACTGAAGAAAGGAGAAAAGTAGAGCAAAGCTTGTTATTCTAGCAACTTTCTTAGTATATTAGAAACATTTTTTGGTTCTTTTTCTGACTCATGAAATAAAATGTTGGGAGGTCATAGGGATGCAGTAGGGTGCACTGTATGGTTCTATCAGCAAGGCTGAAGTACATTTCTTGGTCATTACTTATGTATTTGTTCATTTTAATTGCACACAAACAGTGTATGTAGTCAGTGCTGTAACTGGTCATGAGAGTGTGTAAATACTTCATACAACCCACCTTATTTATGGTGTTATGGAAGGAATCAGCTCTTTGGATATGATCCTTGGTTTCCTTGTTTGTTGACTGACTGTTGAAAATGTGTTCATTATATGGCTCTGAATAAAATGAACAGCATGAAGTCTACAAATTTAATGAATGGTCTGGTACTTAGTACAGACGAATAAGGCTATGAACTGTTAATGAGCTGCTTCCTGTAGTGCAGGGTTTGATTCCTTCAGCCTTCATTTGTCTAATGAGTGACTTTGACTAGTCAGTTCACTAGACAGTGTTCCTGAAAAGTGGCAATTATCCAGTGAGCTGTCGTAAGCTGTTAGCAAATGCTGCACATATGTCTTTTGAATTCCTGTACCCTTCACATAGCTGCTAATTAGAGATACACTGTATGCTACTTAACTACAAAATCACACCACATCTCTTGTAGTTTTGTTGAAAATGTATATGTCATCCATTAATGAGTTTCAAAGAATATGTTTGCTATTGCTTGTGCTGTTTGTTTTCAATGTGAGTGTTTTGTTTTCTTCATCAAATGGTTGTTGGCATTTTTTATGCAACATTTTTAATACAAGTTTTAAATTAAATACAAATCTGATCATTGTAAAAGTAAAGAAAATAGTAAACACACATAGGTTTGAACAGGGTTTTGTGGTAGCTGAAGACACATGGCCAAGTAATGGGAAAATGGTATGGCTATGTGTGTGTGTGTGTGTGGGGGGGCAGTCCATTTCCCAGCCTAGGGCCCCATTTGATCACGATCTGGCTCTGGTCAGACCAGAAGGAGCAGAAAAAGGGAGCAGTAGAAGCAGCAAACAGAATGCTAGGTTATACGATCAGGGTGACAGAGTCCATAAGCAAAGAGACAATGCTTCTACTCTACATGGCCTTGGCCAGACCATGTCTTAAACAATGAGCGCCATTCTACAGGCCATATAAGAAAAAGGGCATCAGACTGCTGGAATAAATCCAGAGGAAGGCTAACAGAAAGATCCAGAAGCTAGAGGAGCCAGAGCTCTTCTCACTTGGGACCAGAGGAGACAGAGTACATAATTTTGTTATACAAGATAATATCAGAGACATGTAAAGTGGTCATCCTGAAATGGAAGGATATAGGGGGAGGAAGGAAGGGGTAAAGGAAGCATAAGATCATAGGATCATAGGTGATTACTAGGCTATTGACCCGGAGGTCATTTTAAGCCTAGCTGTTTCAACCCAATGCAATACCGTAGCAGTACTAGTAAGTATCCAAGATTGCATTTACTGATAACTGCCCATGTACAGAAGGGCTCTGGACACTATCCCTGGTAAGAATTTATGGTGTCACATCCACTCATCAAGGTTCCTCTTGAACAGTGTCATAAAGGTGCTCTGTTTTGCATGAATTGGTAGCCTGTTCCAAAGACGTGGCAGTTGCTGAAAGATAAGTCTGTCCCTTCAGCATGTCCTATTTAAGTCACAGGCCATATTTAAGTCCCTGGAATGGGTAACCCTAGACCTATTTGATTTACAGATATGCAGTCAGTTCATTATGTTTGGATCTTGAGTTGCTCTGCAGGCCAGGCATAACTCTCCCCCAAGAAGTTTATACGATACAGAGTATAGTGACAGGGATTTTAGTCGGTAAATGTAAGGCACATGCTGGAGGCCCTTGATCACCTTTGTTAGAAACCTCTGAGCTCTCTAATTGCTGTAGGTGCTTGGTACGGTACATACCGAATGGGGTGTTATACTCAATTATGGGCCAGATAAGTCCCGAGTATAAGGGTATTATAACTTCTTTTGCTCTCGAGGTGATGCCTTTACTAATCAAGTGAGCTATGTGGAAAGCTTTCCTTACAATGGTAGACACATGGTGGTTGAAGTTAAGGTCATGGTCAACCTGTGATCCCAGGTACTTTACCACTTCGTGGGTACTTAGAGTGTTGTTATTGATTTGATAGTGCAAAGGGTCATTGTTTGTCTGAAGGGAATGATGATGCATTTCTTTGCATTCAGTTTGAGACCATGACTAATACACCAGTCGCTGGTCTGTGTGAGACCATCCTGGAGTATACTGTCATCATTTGGGGATTCAATGATTGCACCTAGTTTGCAATCGTCTGCAAACTTTGTCAGCCACAACCCTTTAGTTTTGACCTGAACTTCTGAGAAGTACATACCAAACAGTAGGCGACTCAGCACTGACCCCTGTGGCACCCTATTGGTAACAGATCTGCTGGTTGATGTGGAGTCACCTACTTTGATAGTGTGAGTCCAGTTTGTGAGCCAGTTGACAACCATCTTACAATGAAGGGGTTTACATTCAGTTTGCTAAGTTTATCAGTAATGCCTGAATGTGGGATTGCGTCGAAAGCCTTTTCCAAGCAGAGGTATGCTGTGTGCACAGATTTGCCCTCATCAATGGCCTTGGTCACACTTTCAAAGAAATCCACCAGATTTAACAGGCAGGATCTACCCTTCATGAAGATGAATTCGGTAAGATTCAGGGTTTGGAGGTCACCTATGCCTTTATTTATTAGGTCCATAATGATACATTCCATGGCCTTACAGATGAGGATGGTCAGACTTATGGCTCTATAATTCCCTGGGTCTGTTGCTAGGCCACCTCTGTGAAGGGGAATAACTGTAGCTGTTCTCCATTCTGCAGGAACAAAGCCTGTGGTTAGGCTATGATTGAAAAGGGTACTTAGTGGTGATGATAACTCATGTTTTAGCCTGTTTAGAGACAGCCTGGGATGTCATCTGGTCCCATAGAGGCCGTGTTCTTTACCTTGGACATGGCTTTGAGGACCTTCTCTTCAGATATTTAAGGTGGGGGGTTGGGGGAAGGTTTGTTGTAAGTTAAGCGAAGATAAGGAAGTGAAATTTTTACCAAACCTATCTGCTAGCAGGTTCACTATCTCGATGGGGTCAGTGTGTGTGATAAAATTGGCCACCAGTTCTGCACATGCTTGGGTCCTACCCTTTAGGTTATGTACATAGATGTAAAAGGCCTTATGGTTATCCTTGGCAGTACTTGCTAATTCTAGTAACTAAGTATTCACTGATCTCAGAAAGTACTTTCTTCCCCAGGGAGGGTTATGGGCCAATGGAAGGACATACCAAACAGGCTTACTGTCTTAGTGTGTCTTTAAGTAAATGTAATAGAATATAATTTTAAAACACAGTGCATAGCTGGCATATATCTGTGAACAACTGACCCTCCATTCTGAACTTCTTTGAGGAGGACGTTCTTACCTGCATATGTAACTTAACGTGAATGTCCTGCAGATATAACCTAAGGTGAGAGAAGGACTCCGAATCAGCTGAATCACAGATGGTACATGGGCTTGTTATCGCCATTTGCTAACTATGGCCTTTATTTAAAATAAAGAGAAGTGTTGTTACCAAATATCTCTTTCATAAAAGGGAAGGAATATGTAGTACACTCCTGGAGATGTTGAAATATCTTTTTAGCCCTGATATTTCTTGCAACATACAAAATTCTTTCCTGTTTATGTGAAAGATCCTTGTTTTGCAGCCTCAGGTTCATATACCACATATAGAGTGCGCATCTTTTAGACAGAAAGTCTGCCTCTTATCTTCAACAACAGCATGCTACTAATGTCTGAGACACACAGACTAAAGACAAATGGTATTGTGCATTTACTTTTTCAGAATATTTAATCTCCCCAGATTATTTCTGATCCCCTGAGGGATCATGGCCTTGTTTACAAGAAGCATAGCTTTGTATTAATTTGCTGACATCATTTTAAAAATAAAATACTGAAAAGTAGACTGAGGTTCAGAGCAATATATTACATGTCCGCACAGGACACTTGGATTTCTGAATGTGGGTACTCGAAGATCAGCAGGCAGATCTGGGGCAGTGCCAAAGGTTGGAAAAACATTTATCCTAAGAATGGAATAGCCCTGACTATTCTTTATATATGAGCATTAAACTGTTATGATGTACTGCCAGAAAGATTATTTTTGATTAATAGTCACAGGGTTTGTTGCACTACAGGAAAGGTAAGAGGTCATCTCTCACCCCCTACACACACACACACACACACACACACACATGCATAGACAGCACTACTTCATTGTGACAGTGTCAGTGCCTCAATATACAGAAAGCTCCCTGGAAGATCAGAAAAATGCTGGTTCTATCCCAAACCCAGGTACTTAGCTTTTTATACCAATGCTGACACTGCACTGCAGCATGAGAGGGTGCAATATAACTGAGGTATCATCCTTCTTATGAGATGTAAATCTAAGATCTTTATGGCCTAAATATATGGCAACGGTGAATGCTCAACATGCATTGGTAATTGTTAATGAAAAGGAGTCAATTTAACTGGAGCAACAAAACTTCAAAAAATCAAAACACAAAACAATCATATTATATACAGATTTATATAAAAATATAAAATTAAATATATGCATAAAATCCGCCATAACTTACAACTAATAAAAACAACAATCATGCTTATTTATTAACTAGAAATACTTGTTTATCTTATCTACTGCGGTGGTGGTGCTGCGGTAGCACTGTCGCCTCACAGTAAGACGTTGTCCCATTCGATTCTCAGCTAAAGCGTCTTCTGTCTGGAGACATGCGTGAATGGGCGTACCTTCGTTGAAGGTTGTGTGTCAGGGCTGGCAACTCGGCACGTAAAAATCTACTGCCAATCATTAGCGGACTGGAGTTCCGTTGTGGCGTCCCCTAACCGGGAAAAGCCGAAAGACACAACAAGAACAACAACTTGTTTATCTTATCTGAATCCTCAGAAAGGAACTTAATACCTGTCTGCTTTGCACTCAATTGCTAGTCTTGACATTCTGTATTTAATGATATTAAATGGTTTTGTAGTCTCTTAATTTAAGGAAACTTCTTAATGCACCTCTTTTTAACTGCTAGGAGTAATGCTTTATACTATTCTGGAGATCTAGAATCAAAAATATTAACTTAAACAAATTACAAAAATTTCAACAAATTTCAACAAAATAAAACAATAATAGCAACATATATATATATATATATATATATATATATATATATATTATTAATTTCCTTGCTTTCTTGTAAGTTATTTCCAAAAAATTAGGCATTATAATCTAGAAGCCAGAGTTTTTCATGCTGTAGCATTTTCAGTAATGCTCAGAGGTCTTGTGTGTCTTTATTCTTTATAAGCAATAATGTTCCGGCATGCTACAGTTTCAGCATCAGAACAACTCCTACCATGTCAAAAATTCAAGGCTCCCCCCTAACCCTGAGACAACAGCTACCTATGCAGAATTATTCACTGAGTACCTATACAAGCATGTGGGTGGCTGACATATGTACCAGTAATAAACCCAAAGCAAACACAAAATAAAAACACTGGTGGAATCCTCACCTAAACAGGGTATATAAAAAAAAACCTCACGCCCAAAATCAGGAAGAACAACTCCCGTAAAGATAAGTGCTCTCTTATACAACTAAACAAGAAACTAACAGATCTAATTAAGTCCAACACAGCCAACTATGACATCAGGACAGCCTCACAGACTAAGGACAATTGAATGGGTGCTGCGAAGAGCACTTCTGGCTGACATCAAAGATTGAAACAATACTAATTTCATGAACTTTAATCGTACTTTGACTTAGGAATGGGGTCCATTCCTATCATGGTATTAGAAACCCAAAAGATTTGGAGAAATTAAAAAACTAAGGACAATCATAAGGCCTTCTTCAGCTATGTCTGGAAGCTTAATGGAAACATACATCAGTGTGATGAAATGGTGGTGAATGGTGCAACCTTCACTAATCAGGATGACATAGCAAATCTACTGTCTAATAAATTTATCTCAAACTTCACCACCACGCCCTCCATCTCCATCAGGTGAAATCCCGTTCTGTCATACTACCTCCAACTATTAGCAAGGACAGGGTGCTGGCGGTACTCGATAAAGTCAAGAACACTGCCTCCATCGGTCCTGACAACATTCCTGGCTGCCTCCTGAACAGTCTAAAACATGACCTATCAGGACAACATGAGGCACTCTTCGAATTCAGCTTTGAAACAGGCTATGTTCCAAGAGAATGGAGGACCACAACAGTCATTCCCCTCTTTATGGGCAGACCATCAGTCCAACAAGTCTAATATGCAAAGCCATGGAACAATTTTTTTTATTTAACATTTGTTTACCAGGAAAGTCCAACTTGGAACAAAGCCAATTTTCAGTGGAGGCCCGGGGAGAAACACTCCAGATGCATGTCTTTGTAACATGGCAGGAAACCAGAGTACCCCCACACGAATGCAGGGAGGACATGCAGACTCCACACAGAAGGCCCCCCCAGCCAAGAATTGAACTGGAGAACCTTTTGCTGTGAGACAACAATGCTACCCCTGCACCACTGCAACTTCCAACCGCTGCACCTCTGTACCATCAGTGGAAATGATAAACAAAAACAGTGGCAACCTGCAGACAGTCAGCCCATCCTAATTTGGCTTTGTTAAGGGAAAGTCATTTCTATTTAACCCGGTTAGCTTCCAAAGTAGCAACAAAACATTGTCAAAACAGGGTCACCAAGACAATGAATGAGGTTAAAACAGTGCATACTACTTATCCTGAACTGGTCATTTGATACAATACCAAACTCAGGCATTGTTGACAAGCTGTCTGAGCTAGTCATCAATCCCTATATAACTCACTGTACTATTGGCTGGCTCACAGACAGGATCTAAGAAGTCAAGATCAGTGAGGCCACCTCCACCAATTTAATGGTGACTGTTGAGTACCCCAGGGCTACACACTGGGCTGTTTCTGTTTGCCATCTACTTATTGGAAGTCAAGGCTAACATACAAGGCCTCTGGCTCACCAAGTTCACAGATGATTGTAAATTGGGAGCTATTATAAATTCCCCCCAAGAGGCCAACATCTTGTAAGAGGGTCTTACACAGACAAATGACTGGTGCCAAAGTCATGGCCTAAAACTCAATGCTAAAAAATGCATTATAATGCCCACTGGAAAACTGTCAACCCAAGTTAATTGCACCATAATCAAACCAATCAGCCATCTGGCCTTTGATCAAAATATAGCTAACATAATAAGAAAATCATTCTATGTTGCCCAACTTATAGGTAAGAGTATGGCATCCAGGTCCAAGGAAGTTATAGTATCACGCCACTTGACCCTTAGCAGCCAGGTCATTGAATACAATGCCTCCTTTGGTATGTGTCTAACCAGACACTTGCAATGCTCACAAAGGCTTCTCACCAGGAGAATTCATGGCATGAATACCCTGTCCTATACTGATTGCCTAAAGGCTCTGTCACTGTATTCAGTCTCCTACAGGCTGCTGAGAGAGAATCTTTGCCTAGCATACAGGGCTTCTTCAGACCCAGCCCTGAGGGATCTGTTGCACATTATTGAGAGGTTGACATAATGGTAAAGGTGTTTACCTTACAGACACAAAATGCAGGGTTTGATTTTCACATGGGGTAATTGGCTAGGTGTAAAATGGCCCACAAGGGCAGTTAGCCTAGTACTAATCTATGAACCTGTGAACCTATGGACATATGAAAAACAAACAGCACCAGAAACACTAGATCCAGGGATCTAAATTTCATTTGTGACATAAACAGAACATGATGAAGGGATAAATTTGTGTCCCAAATGATTCCCACACTATGGAATATGCTCCCCATCCATGTAAAATAGGGTTCACCCTGACCCTATTCAAACAAAACCCTGGGAAATCATAAATTTACTCTTGGTCTGGCACTCAAGCCACTTATGGACAGAGGCCATCAATAAGAAAAGTTTTATCCTAGCTAACACCCCCCCTACAAATCCTTTGTTACCACCCTACTGACATGCCCCCCTAATGGTTTGGGGTGCACAGCTAGGCTTGTAATTGTCCTAGTGGTCATTTGCCTAGTAACAACCTATGAACCTATGCATAGTGTCTCTAAATTCATGTCTTATGAAAGCAACCGGCTCCAGTGGTGTAGATGGATGAAGCCTTGATTACGGCTCAGGTGACCCAAGTTTGATTAGTGGTTTGGGCACCAGACAGAGCTAACAATGAAGTGGGAACATGCTAGTGTGGGTAAATTGTTCCTCAAGCACTGGTAGTGACCAGGGCTGGTTTTAGGTTCATAGGTCAGTACCAGGCTAGCCACGTTTGCAGGCCATTTTAAATGTGATGATGTGAGGTATTGCCAGCTCAGCTATGCCAGGAAAAGTAGGGCAGTGGATGTGTAATATATGCCAGCACAGCTAGCTGGAGTTTTGTAAAGAATTATATGTCATTTGTACATATATCAAACTGATTTGTACAAGTGCTGTGTTGAAAAATGTATTTGTAAAGTTGCTTGTGTTAAAAAATGTACCAACAGTGGATCCTGCTAGACAGCAAGAAAAATGCACCGTATGTCAGACTGTATGGTAACTGTGGAAATTAAAGTACTGTAACAGAGGATACTGGAAGAAAAGAGGTTAATCTCAGTCCAGCTAACTTTGAAAAATAGTTTGCAATTAAATTACCTGGTAGGCCATAATGATTGTATACAGAGACGGAATGCCTGTGAAAACAAGGCCTGGGAATTCTTGTTGTATTGTCCATATCAGTGAACTAACTGCTACCCTGGAAGGGTGGAAGTGTTGAAAAGGTTTTATGACTTCCAGAAGCTGCAACAGATCTTAGCAAAGTTCTAGGTGTGTAAGGTAACACATCTGTGCTTAATCCTGGCAGCCTCTAGTAAAGGGGAGGTGGTAGTATGGTTACCAGAAGTCAGATGACCAGATGTATGTGATGTCATTCTGTAATCCAGACTGAAATTATGGTTTAATACTAGATGAGACTGAAGTTTCTGGGTAGTCTGTTTTTAGAACCTGACAAAGAAGGACGCCTCACATACTTCATCTTGCCTTGCTTTAGTAAGTAACCAGGGAATAGTAATTCTTTAGATCAGTCAGGAAAATATAGTGAGATTAGTTAAGTACTGTTTTTCTGTATCTCTGTGAATCTATTCATCTGTGTTATTTTAGTATTTCCTGTCATTGAAACTCTTGGTTGGGAGGGTGGCTTAATGGTTAAGGTGTTTTCCTTACAAACACAAGGTACAGGATTTGAATCTCACTGTGGATAATTGGCTAGGCTTAAAATGTCTCACAATGGCAGTTAGCCTAGTACTAACCTATGAACTCTTATGTTTATTGTAAACAGATATTTAATATTTTCATGTTATTTTATTATTTATTATTAAATACATTTAAACTTTTCATTGTGGCTAGTCCTTTAAAGAATATTTTAACCTTTAACAGTACTTGCCCTGAAAGCCTCAGTATAATTGGGCACCCTTATTAGAGCCTAGTAGCTGGCTTTGGAGTGTCTGAAGACAGTGTAACTACCTTATAGTCTGGACATAGCTAGTAAATCTGTGTCAGCTTTTCCAGGGTGTGGGTGTGTGTGTGGGTGTGGAAATCAAATTTCAAAGAGTGCGTGTGTCAGCTGCTTGAAGCAGGGACACAAATCACTGGTTTCATAGAGATGGTGCTCAAGGACTTGGCGTGGACACTCAGCTGAGGACTCAACTCTACAGCTGTGCCAGTGGTGAGTCCTACTGGGGGCCTGGAAAGAGAGATAGATACAGAGAAAGAGAGAGAAACCAGGCCCCGGACTGAGTGTGCTCCCTGTGTGCTCTTAGGGGAAATTGTGCATGATGCAGAGATCTGCATCTGAAAATAGTGCGTAACTATTTTTGCTCCAAGTGAATGCCCCTCTCAAGTGTCAGTGGTGAGGATTCAGGCTCCTTGATTACTGGCCTAGAGAGGGGACATCACATTAAGCCTAGCCAATGTCCCTTTTGTTGGTTGAATTAATCTATCCTGTTTGGTATTAGACTGGTCTTACCCATTCCATGTTCGGTAATTATATATTACTCCTAGTGAGAATTACTGAGATTATTATATAGATAATTTGGGGGGACCTATGTGAGGGAGAAAGAATTTAGGAGCTGCTTCTGTCCATTAGTAGTACAGGTGGCAGTCCTGGTTATGACTGCTGTGTTATACAGGTTGACTGAGGAGACATAGCTGCTCTAGGGCCACAGCAGACATTTCATCATAGGTCAAGTCTCATTGCCCACCCAGCCAACAGTATTAGTGTCAGCATGACAGAGGTAGGACCTATGGAAATCCCTCAAAACATAATATGACAAAGCCACACCCGTCCCTCTCCCATTCGCAGTGCCTGCCAGCTCATTTTCTTGACCCACATATTGTGATTGTGGACTCACATGTTTATAGATTCCTCCAGAAGGGAAAGCCTCCTAGCATTGGTTATACCAGGGGGTTACCAAGGTTTGGGCATATGTAAGAGGAACTCATTAAGGAGCTGACAGTAAAGGAATCTGAAGTCAGCAGTGATGTGCAATAAAAAATGTGTTTGTGATATACATAGGTAGCACATTTCCCACATAAAATACTGGCATTGTCTGTTTTTTGCTTATTAATGGAGTTGATGGCTGACCCATGAGCCGTTTTCAACTACAACGCAGGCTTATTACAGAAAGGATCAAGGAAAAATACATAAACATACATACTTAAACATCCAAAGATAAAAGAGCACATACAACAGTATATGTTTAATCAGTTACTGTCAGCTTGTAACATTTTCACAATGCACAGTGCATACGTGCATACATATATGCACACATATTTTTTTTTAAATCATGCAAGTACATTTACAAAAGAAATTCTGAACCATCATGGACAGATTGCACATTGAAACAACATATACTATATCAGCCTGTATTCCTAAAGCAGCTGCAATTGTTTTGTTTTTTTTTTCCAATAAGTAATACTTAATTAGGTTTAGAAGGAATTGAGTTCTTGTAATTGCTAATTTTGCCTGGGAGATCACTCCAGTAGGCAGGTCTCCATTCTGAAAAAGCCTTTTCACCAACTGTTTTGTCCAAAAGTAGCCTTGTAAGGGTTAGTTCACTTCCAGTTGTAGTTCCTAGATTATATGGGGTACTTCCTACAGAAAGTTTAAACTTTAGAGGATGGGTGTGATAAGCACTGTTTTAATAATTTGAATTCTGAATAAAAATGTAGATAATAACTTCTTGGCTCTTGTAGCTACAGACTGACAGTTTGATTTTTACATCAACACACCTTGGATTCGTGGTATGCTAGAAAGATAAACCTACCGGTTTTGCATATGGCTAAATGCAGTAAATTGGTATAATGTGACAGAGGTTAGGCTTGTATAGCTTTAGTAAAAGTGCATTTTTGTTTAAAGATTGCCTTACTTTTAGCAATAGTAAACTAAAAATTCTGTAAGCAAACAAGATGTGTGACAGGACAGGAGTAATACAGGTTTTCAGACATGACCTGCAAAATCAGGTAATGGGATTTTTGACATTGCTTGTTCTTGCACAAGTGGTTTCTGTCTGCACCAGCTGTTGAACTGACAATACGGGGTGCATCTGCCAGATGTGCATCTGTGATAACACATCTCAATTTACTTTTCACCCTCTTCATTCTACATAAGAGTTGTTTACAGCAGTATATGCTACCAAAAAGTACAATAAATTTAATAGCATTTTCTATGATATTTGGATGTTTCTACAGAAACATAATTACTGTACAAATTTATGAAAGAGTCGCCAAAAATGTTCTTCTTAACATTGCATTTATGGAAGTCCTCAAATCTATGTTTGCATTCTAGAACAAGCTTGGATAGTAGGTCACAGTATTTGGTATAGCTGACTTTATCAGCAGGTCTTGGCTTAGGGTAGAGAAATGAGACACTTTCTGCTTGGACAAATGCATCTGCAGCAGTTCCAGCTTTTGAATTAATTTAATTACATGTTCATATAGCCTGTTAACTAACTGAACCCTCACCTGTAGTTTCACATTTGAGTCTGCCAACAACTTTGTAATGTCTGCAGGAAAAGCCAGGTCATTTAACTAAAGATCATCTTCAAAAACATGCCTTCTTTATCTTTACCAGTCATGAAGGATTTTATTTCATCACGCAATGACCAAGATCTCCCCAAGGGTGCTGCCCTGCTCAGGCACCAGACTTGACAGACATGAATCCCAGCATCATGCTGTGCACCTGCTTCTTCAAGAAGAGCTTTAAACCGCCTGTGATTCAGACCTCCTGATCTTATTGTTTTGGCATACCGGTTCTCTGGATGTTTTATGCATTAATGCACCATGAGTTCCTCTGGTGATGACTTAATTAATAAAGTTACAAACTCACTTTGTTTCCTTGTCATGAAGGGACCACCATCAGTTGTAACCTCGCAGAGGTTTGCTTCATTGAGTTTCATGTTCTCCAACACCTGTTTCATTTGCTCAAAAATGTCCTTTCCTGTTGTCGTGCCCTTCACTGCTCAAACATCAAGCAGTTCTTCCAGCACATCAAAAGACTTGGTAACTCCTCAAACACATGTAGCCCGCTGAACAGTGCCCTCAGCATCCGTATTTTCATTAAATGCCAAACTGAAGAACTAATAATGTTGTAGTCTTCTTCAGAGATTATCTTTGATGTCTGTGGACAGGTCTTCCACTCATCTTGCAATGGTCTGATGTGAGAGGCTCAGATTTCTCACTGTTGATTTTTTTTTTCTGGACAGACCACATCTTTGACAAATTCTCCATATGAAAACAGCTTCCCTCTTTTTGCTATTAGTTCTGCTATCAAATAATAGACTTTTGTTGGCATTTTACTACTCTGGCTTGTGACTTTGAAAAGAGACTGCTGGATGTTAGTAGCTTGCTTTAGGACTTTTAGTCTGTTGGCCCTCTGTTGTCCAGTGATGTTGTCAGATTTAGCTGCATGCTTTGTAGTGTAATGGCAATTAATGTTGTATTCCTTGGGCACAGCTATAGTTTTCTGGCAAATTGAACACAAAATAACACCATCCTGTTCAATGACAAAAAATACTCCTCATACCACCAACTATCAATCTTACACCTCTTAGCAGCGAACATCATTTTGATACATATCTGTGCAGGAATGGAACCAACAGAGACATAAGGCAAGCTGTCCATCCTAGATGACTCAACAAAAGCAATCTGAAGTAACATTTTGAAAATGTGTACATAATTCAGAATTAACCTCACAAGATCCATTGGCATCAGGGTAACTGTTGCTACTCTATCTCCCTGACAAGACCCTGCATATTGTCCAACTAAAAAGCCATATCAGAGATCAGTATATCCCTACCAAAAAGGTGCAGTTGCCAAGTACACTAATATTGTTTGAGATGAACATGAGAATTCTGCAGTAATTTAGTTGCTGCTCAGTCACACACTACAGACCATATACTATGTGCTTTAATTAGTAATTAAACTTTTACCATTTCAGCTACAACAGTCTAATTAGCACAAAAGCCCACAACACATGAGTAAGCACAAATGAGACATCATTAAAGGAAAACTCCACCTTCTCCTACAGTTTAACTCAATCCTTAGGGTGTCGTCCTCCCAACAATATAGTCCCAGTATTGTGTAGGTACCAGAAAACTGCTTGTTCATTATAAAACTTTAATTTCCTTGTCCTGGAATCAGAGGAAGAGAAACTCCACCTACTTTTTTTAAGATTAACTACTCACATATTTTGCAGATAAATTTGTCTCAGCCTGCATCACAGTATTGAAATGATAAGCTTTAAATGTTGGCTGTTTATAGTACTCTATACATTAGGATGACGTAAATGTAGTATCAAATATGTCTGTGGCATTTAGACATTTAAAGAAAAGTCGGAAAATATATTTTTTCTTGTAATTCCTGTAAAGTATCAACACATTTACTATTTTCATGGCCCCATCACCATCACCAACACAGAACTGTCCAAATCAGGACTGCTTTGCGGGAAGTGAAACAGGTGGCAACCCTATCAACTAGGTGCACTGATACTGTCTATAAGAGGATCATTTATACTTTCTTGTGACATCCTTCCAGAGGGTGATGCATATCTCGTGTAGTCTTAGCACTGGAAGCATAACTTAAGTCTGCTGCACTTACTGCCTGATATGATCACAAGTTCAGTTAGAGGAACAGGAAAGGGTTGCTGCATGCCTCAGTTCACTGATGGTTGTAATCATCAGGAGTACAGTTTCCTGCGAAAGTACACAGAGTAATTTTTAATTCTTACTGAGCTTAGAGCATAAGTAGTACTTGTGTCATTATCAAGGAGTCAGTTTTGCTGAAGAGTGAAAAGAGAAAAATATAATGCCAGAAGACATCTGTGCCACAAAAGTTATCCAAAAGTAAGGAATAGAAAGTTGGTAATATCTGGCTGTAAAACTGCAGAATAACTTAGTAAGAAGGAAAAGAACATAACATTAGTTAAAAAACAAATGCAACCAATAAAAAAAATTCCTACAATATTCTGCATGCCCCCTCCCCCCAAAAAAATAATATTCTCACTTCAGAGACTAGAGAATAGAATTATTTTTGAGTCCCTTTAATTTAACTGTGACATTATCGAGGATTCAGGTTTGCAAAAGAGTGATTTTCCTATAGTTTAATGAATCACTATATGAGCAGAATAATAAGACAGAAAATATAATGCTACAAGACATCTGTGCCTCAGAAAAAAATAGTTATCCAAAATTAAGGAATAGAAAGTTGGTCATATGTTGGTTTGAAACTTACTTATTAAGGGGAAACAAAAACATTGTATTAGTTATAAAACAAATCAAAACAAAGTATTTTCTACAATATTCAGGTAAAAACAATTCCACTGTAGGTACAGGGTAACAGAATTATTCTCAGATCCCTTCCTTTTCCTTTTACATATGGAACTGTAAGGACCTCTAAGTGCAGCAACAGTTTTGTCACATCAGAAATAGTGAGTGTGGGGGGTTGTCATATCATCTTAGACTACAAAAGGATACTTTGAACAAAGGCCTGCAATTTAGCTAGTTTTTGGTTGCAGCTGGTAAAAGTGTAAAATGGCTTCTGAGATAAACATAAATAAGAGTCATTCCAGGAAAAAAAACAGCGGTCCTGTTACAGAAGGTATAATAAATGACAGTGACTAACACTAATCCAATTATATATCAATGACATGGGAATACACCATTACTTCCTTATGATTAGCATGACTCATATAAAGCAGATTTGAAATGTATTATGGGAAAGAGAAAGGGCTGGAGAAGATCACGTTGATATGTTAAGCCCCACTGGCAGCCATTTGTGGAAAAAACATATTAAATTTTGTAAAGTCTCATGGTGATTTTGAGGTGTTAAAATAGCTCATAAAACAAATACAGATCGAAAAAATAGTTTTTTTAGTTCTAAGGTAGAGTTTTCCTCTGATGGACATGTATTCTTCTCTGCTGTAGTAGGTTTGGAGCAAGATTAAAACCCTAAAATTGCATTGCATTATCACACAAACCATCATGTGATCACTGCAGGTAGAAAACTCAAAAAATTCAGGCCAAAAACAGAATCATACAAATCATCCCATAATTACTACGCGCCAAAAAAGTGAAGATGTGAGACTAACTGCACCATGCCACTATATCATTCAATTACTGTTTTGCTTCCCAAAATACATCAATACCATTGCAGGCAGAAAACCAAAAGATCACCATTAAGAACTGAAGAAACAATGCCACCATTTGATAATACAATGTGTTTTAGTGCAGGAGGCAGCAAGATTGAACATCAGCTCAACTGCAGAACAGAGTCGCTCTCAAATAATCTTCCCTCTGCTACTCAGTTATGCATAGCAACTGTAACAGCATTCCTACCACACATCCCAGAAATGCATGCCAAGTCAGAATGACTCACCAAAGTGGTAATGAGTACACTGAGTCAGCTAGCTTTGCAAATAATTCAAGCACAATTAAATGCAGGGAGATCTAAAGGATAATATATGCATATGTACACTTAACAAGTACACAGCAATACATGAATTATGCACAGATTCAACCCCCCACACACACACCAAATACAGTAGGTTACTCAACACAAATATAGGGAAAGTAGAAATAAGTCTGTCGAATATGCAATCCATGCACATTATGCATACACACTAGTGAATTATTCACAGATTCAAACTTCCCACACCAAATAAAGTGGTTACCTTTCAATAGATAGTTTCACTCACACTCTTGTTTTGCCTCCCTTAAAACAAAAGCAGGTTTAGACATCAAACCAGGCTGCTTCAAACAGCACTCTGCAAAGTGACAGTTGTATCTCCACCATGAACCCCCCTCTCAACCTCTTTGAAAGTCTTCAGTGATTTACCATTGAATCCCAAATTGTATAGGGGGAAGATACAATATGAGGTGAAAGAACCACACCTCTGTAGTGCAAGAATTCTGTATAAAGACAAAAATAGCAGGGTGGCTTGGGTACAAAGGACCAAAATCAGGGAGAGATTTTAAATATTGTTCTTATAAGCTTAGAAAGTTGGCAGCATAACAGGTTTTGCAATTCTAAATACTGCTCTTATATACATAAAAACTTACTGTCATAGCAGGTTTTAGATTGGTATACCTTTTCTTAATACTGTGAACTCTAAAACTCAGAGGAATGATAGTGACTTCAATCCTTCATTATTTGCTAGAAAAACACACATTTTATGAGGAACAGACTGGATACCTCTGCTGCACTTGTGAACTCTTAACTAACACTGCCCTCTCATCTTCTGTAACAGTACTCAAACATATGACATTGAACCATAAATTTTATGAGGTACAGATTAAAACGGAATCACACATTTGGACATGTCTCATTTTCAACAGTACTGTAACCAGTGTTGTATTATAATTAATGGAAAATCAGCTAAATGACACCATTTCCCATTGATCATATTCAGTAGTTTAACCATGTATGCACAATCACTGAATAACATGATTTCCCCATCAATCCCTTCAGTAGTTTAACCATGTATGTGCAAGCACTTAAATGACACCAGTTTCCCCATTGAACTCCACAGCAGTTTAACCATGTATGCATAAGGCTTGAATGACACCATTTCCCCACCAATCCCTTCAGTAACTTAACCATGTATGCACAAGTACTTAAACGACACCATTTTCCCATCGACCCCTTCAGCAGTTTAACCAAGTATGCACAAGCACTCAGATGACACAATTTCCCAATCAATGCCTTAGTAGTTTAACCATGTATGCACAAGCATTTAAATTACACAATTTCTCCATCTATCACTTCAGTATTTTAACCATGAATGTACAGGCACTTAAATGACACCATTTCCCCAATGATCCCTTCAGTAGTTTAACCATGCATGAAGACGCACCTAATTGACACCATATCCCCATCAATCCTTTCAGTAATAAGTATGCACAAGCAATTAAATGACATCATTTCCCCATCATGCCCTTCAGTAGTTTAACCAAGTATGCACAAGCACTCAGATGACACAATTTCCCAATCAATGCCTTAGTAGTTTAACCATGTATGCACAAGCATTTAAATGACACCATTTCCCCATCAAGCCCTTCAGTAGTTTAACCATGTATGCACAAGCATTTAAATGACACCATTTCCCATCAAGCCCTTCAGTAGTTTAACCATATATGCACAAGCAATAAAAAATACACCAAGAATTCCAGCAGATCATTGTCAAGGTTTAGCACTTTCATTCCTTTATTCAAACACAACTTCCTCAGAACATGAAAAGACGTCACATCCTTACATAAATAGCATAATTATATATACCAAATGTTGCCTTATATGGATAAATGCTCCACAATACACGGAAAATGTGTATAAATTACGAACCAAAGCAGCAAACCGTGGTGGAGTACAGCCATCTGATGAAGCTCATTTTGGGTGAAAGCGCTTATCAACTGCATTTCTGTGTGTATTGTGTTTGTTACAATACTGTGGATTAAATTCTATTATAACAATAAGAGTTCCTGTTTATTGGGTCGGCTGTACTCCACCACGGTTTGCTGCTTTGGTTCGTAATAAATAGCATAATTAAAATATATAATTAATCAACACCTTCACATGTTAAAAATACTAATGATCTAATAAGTCAAAAATCTAATATATACATTTTGTTTACTACACATTTAACTGTTTATAGAATTACTAAGTCTACTGTCTTAATATTTACTTTAAAATGATTGTTCTAAAAGTCATGTTAAAATATGTATTAAAATGCTATTAAAAATCAAACATCCACATTGTATGGTTCCTATATATATATATATATATATATATATATATATATATATATATATATATATATATATATATATATATATATATATTCCGGTCCCAGAGACTTCACATACTCTGGAACAAACTACCTATCTATATCAAACAAAGTTCCTCATTAGCACTCTTCAAGAAAAATCTTGATGATTGGATGGAGATAGGAAATTCACCTCGGGTATCACTTCTGTGGCTCTGCTTGACAGGGGCACAGGAAAATAATTTTCTTAGGTGGCAAAAGCCAGAGTACCATTTGGCTAGGCTTATATAGGCCATAGGGCCTATAGCCTAGTACCTACCTATGAACCTATATATGTATGTATATATTATATTAATTGATATCTTAAAGACAAATGCTCACAGAAACTTTGTTATTTATTCCTGGTAAACTTTTAGCATTTAATAGAATTTGCCACTACAGTCCTTTGTGTTCTAAACAGGACTCCCAACTCCCTCTTTCAAATTCTTTGTTACTTTCTCTAGAATATAGAACAAGAACTTCTTAAACCCATTCAATTCTTTGCATGCTTTCTCAAGGCAGTTGTAAAATGTTTCTTCTTTATGGCATAATTGTAATATGAAATTAGTATTAGGCTAAGTGCCCTTGTGGGCCATTTTAAGCCTAGCCAATTGCCCCATGTGAGAATCAAACCCTGCACCTTGTGTCTGTAAGGTAAACACCTTAACCATTGTGCCAACCTCCCACAAATGGGTAGTGTGCACTGCAATCTGTCTTTTCTGTATGTCTATCTATGTTGGTAAGACAGAACAGGCATTAAAAATAGGATATAACAGCATAATTAGAAATTCTAGAGATGATGAGGTCATTCTGCCATTGCACAGAGCAATGGCAAATATGCATTGGAGTGCCATGCACAATTCTAGAGATCATACAGACAAAAAGAAAATTAATCTGGTAAAAATGCACAGCACAACATTAGAAAAATGGTAAAGGGTGTGTGGAGGAGGGGATGCAGTAGTTGCAGAAATTTGGAAAGCTGTGCTTGCATACATCCATCTTATCAGAGAACAGAAATGGAAGGTGTGATCTAGACGTGCTGCATTCTTTGGAGGCAAGGGGGTGAGGTAGAACTAAGGAGGACATTCAAGATGTTATGAGTACTTAAAGCCTAAGCAATGTACAAACAAAACTTATACATAGCAGATAATTAGCGCATTGACAACAAATGCTAAATACTGTTATGAAAGAAACAAAACTATCAAGCAATGTAGCAATGGAATATGACATAATAGAACTGTCCCATAATAAATGCATAATCTCTGGAGCTATACTTCGTAAATGGCAAGGAAGACCTGCAGCTCAATGAAAGGGAATGGTTTGTATTAAGACCCAGCACTTAAATGTTAAACACAGATGTAACACCTTTTTCTGGAAATGAAGAGGGGATTATCGTCTTGCCCCTTGTATTTAATATTTCAAAAAGTAGCAGCTGCCCCACAGTCATTGAAAATATAGTTTTAACAGCATTAAACATCATTAAACCAGATGCTGCAGCAGGTCTAGATATTTTCTAATTATTTTTTTCTAAGTTAAATCAGTGACTGTATTGTAGCATGCTTATTCTATTTATTTCAGTAAAGATTACAAACAGTATACATTACATTATAGTGGAAACTAACCACAGGTGTGGAAGTTTCTGAAAGTGGGACCTAAATAGAGTGGAGAATTACAGGTGCATTGGCTTGACTATTATTACTGGCAAATAGTTTGAAAAGGTTGCTCCTGTTCATTATCATTTAAAGTAAATTATGTTAGTCAATATGAGTTCATGAGCGGATGGATGAGTTCATGAGTGGATGCTCCTGTTTCACCAACCTACTGACATTTTGCAACAAACTGACTGATTTGATAGATGAAGGCCTTGTTACAGAGATATAGTTCTCAATCTGCCACCGTCCTTTGACATTGTGCCTCACCCTGACATGTTTCAAACCCTACATACTGTAGCAGGGAATTCTGGCATTATTAACCAAATTGCTAACCAGACTGCAAATCACAAAAGCAGAGTTAGGGTATGTAACAAGTTTCTTGGGAGAAAGAATAATCAAACAAGGATTTCCACAATGTTCTATACTGGGAACATTCTTTTTATTACGTTTAATGCAGCATTACCAAATAATGAAGGAATATGAACTTCTAGGTTTGTAGAATACTAAACTAGGAACCACAGGAAAAAAATAGGAACTGCAGTAACTAACTTGATACAAGTGGGGCCTGGAACTTGATTTTCAACAGTGAGGATGTATATGAGGGGCATAGAACTGAAATATAACAAAAGAAGGTAGATTTCTGAAGAAATTTATGAAACTATTTGGTATGGAGTACATGAATTCAGTAGTAGGAACTCAGAGAGAATTTACATATTATTCCCCAATAACTGGGCTAGACGAATTAGAAATTATATTTCACACGACCATGTGCAATTAATTTAAAGCTTTGATATACTTCCAATAACTATTTCAGAACATGCATCAATAAATGAAGTAAAAATGAGACTCTGGTGCTTTCCCACCTACCTGTTAAAAAGAGGAATTAAGGAATGGGTAGTTGAAATTGTTCAAGAGCTAGCTAATGAATGGGATAAAATGAAAATGGAGTTTAATAATAAGATAGAAATGGAAAAATAGAAACATGATTTAGAAGTAATAGGAATTATTTAAAGGGGTTAACAATGGTTATAGTATTGTAACATAAGAGCTATCTCACAGGACAAGAAGAGGCGTAACTGTAGAGTTTTAAAGAGAAAATAAGGGAGTACATGGATAATATGTATGAGTTTAGAAAGACTGCTGTTAACAACTGCTTTTTGATAATAATTCCAGAGCACAAAAACTTTTAGCACAATAACTTAGGCAAAGAAAGTAGAAAGGGTTGTTGCCAAATTTAAGGAGCATATAACAAGAAAAATAACCAGAGATCTTGTTGAGGTATTAAAGAGATTTCAGAAATTTTATGAAAGTTTGTATAAAGCAGAGAAAAGCAGAAATCATAAAAGAGTACAAATGGAAATATTTACGGAAGACTTAAGTATGCCAAGGTTACAGGTAGATGAGGCTCATCAATTAACAGTTAAGATAGGAGGAGATGAGATAAAAATTGTGATGTGTAATCAATCTGCAGGAAAGTCTCCAGGAACAGATGTCATTTCTGTGGAAGTTTGGAAGATAGGATGGAAGAAAGTGCTAAAGATCTGGAAGGTTTTGTTTAACAGTGTTTTACAAGGAGGGGAAGCAGCAACATATTGGAAGAATGCTTCTTCTTCTTCTTTTGGCTTTTCCCAGTCAGGGGTCACCACAGCAGATCATCTGTCTGCTCATGACTGGCAGTGGAATTTTACAGTGTCGAGTTGCCAGCCCAGCGCCCAACATTCTACAGAAGGCACACACATGCACACACTCACACCTAGAGCCAATTTAGAGTGTCCAATCCACCTACTGCATGTCTTTGGGATGTGGGAGGAAACTGGAGCACCCGGAGGAAACCCACGCGACCACAGGGAGGACATGCAGACCCCGCACAGAAGGCACCCCAGCCGAGAATCAAACCAGAGAACCTCTTGCTGTGAGGCATTTGGAAGAACGCTATGGTGCCTATAATACCTAAAGACAGTAAAGGCCGATCATACCCAGCTTCATATAGACCCATTTCAATTTTAAACCATGATTATAAAGTGTTAATGTCTATACTAGCTGAAACAATGACAAATGTGTTGCCAAAATGGATAGATATGGATCAATGTGGTTTTGTGGAGGGGAGGCAAACATTTGACAAATTTAATAGAACAATGATGATCCAGAGGAAAGCAGAATGTAAGAAAATACTGCTGTTGTTAGTGGGTTTTGAGCCAGAGAAATTATTTGACAGAGTAAGCTGGGATTTTATGAGTAGGGCAATGGAAGCATTTGCATTCCTTGACACAATATTAAGGTTAATTATGAGGATACATGAACGATCAGAAGAAAGAGTTAAAGTGGGAGGGTTCCTCTCTGATAAGTTGTGTCTAAACACAAGAACTAGGCAGGGGTGTCCTCTTTCCCCTTTCTTATTTGCTTTATATTTAGATCCATTGGCAAACAAAATAAGGGATTCAGAAATTCAAGAATAAAATTGGTATGGTAATTAAGAAAAGTTGGCTTTATTTGCAGATAATATTATTTTTTTTTACCCGATTTATTTGCAGATGATATTATCTTTTTACCTGATAAATCCAGAAAAGTACATCTCATTGTTGTGGAGCATTTTGAGACAGTTTCAAGTCTTTTTAGGATATCAAACTACTGAAGATAAAACAAAGAATATAACCATAAATTATGTATCCACACATGAACTGGTTCAGTAATGCCCATATTTATGGAAACACAATAAGATCAAGTATTTAGGAGTATGGATTAAAAAATCTTCTGTTATAACAGCTAAGGATATGTGGGAAGACAGTAAACAAAAGATAATACAAAACTGAGAAAATGGAAGCTCTTGTTTATGGATAGGAATAGTAAGATGAAAGCAGTGAAAATATTTTTAGTCCCTTTAGTTTTATATACAGGTCAGGCACATATTTATCAACTAGAGAAGAAGTTGTGGACAATAATTAATAAAGAATTGAAGGAATTTATCTGGGAGGGGAAGAGGGCAAAGGTTAAGTAGGATAAGTTGATCCTTCCAATAGAACAAGGTGGTTTAGGATTACTTGACTTGAAGGAATGTTTTAGAGCTACACAGTTAAGGATCATATACATAACACAAGCAGAAAGTTTTAATTCAAAGTGGAAAAGGATGATGATGAAGCAGGGGGTAAATTCAGGAAGTAAGGAGACAGTAGGATTTTGGATGCAGTTCCTTAAGGTGAATAGCAACAGCCATACAGAATGTTATAAAGTAGGAAAGAATATTATAAGAAATAAGCCAACATAAGAAAGGAGAAAGGAGATTTTGCCGAGAGGGATAACTGCAAGTAGAGGTACAGAGAATAGGCAAGAGGGGGCTGGAATTTACTGGAGAAAACTGTCAATTGTCTAGGTATTAGGAGCAAATAAATAGAGAGGGAAAGCTAATAGAATGGGATGAAACCAAGAAGACATTTGGACTGCAGGCTAGTGACTGCCTTCCTTAGCAGGGATTAATATCAGAGTATAGACAAATATAAAAAGGCAGGGGAATCCTAAGTGAAATAATGGCAAAGATGTTGCCAAAATTCATACATATGGATCAGTGTGTTTTTTGGATGGGAGGCAAATATTTGACAACAACAGTAATAGGACAATGATGATCTAGAGGAAAGTTCAGGTAGAGTTTTTAGCTAAATCTAGAACAGAAGCGGCTGTTAAAAAGGAATAATTAGTTGGGCATATAAAATATTGCCCAATAACTATAAGAACCAATCAGAGGAGGTTAAAAAGATTTGGCAGGGAGACTGGACAAGCAATTTACAAGGGAACAATAGGAGGACATATGTCTAGAAGATTTAGGAGTTTTACTTGGAAGCTATACCTCAAACAGACTCCAAAGAATTTTTCCTCTGGTAGATGGCAAATGTTAGAACTGCAATGGGGAAGAAAGAGGTAACTGGGAAGCTATGTTTTGGGAGTGTAATGAGTTGGAAGATTTTAAAAATTCCCTATAGAGCACTTTGTCAGAAAAACTGGGTGAACAAATGGGTGTAACTAAGGAAATTATTCTTTTGAGCTGGGACACAGGATCTAAATTGCCTAGACATAGTAAGGCCTCATTATTTTTCATTCTGGTGGCTGTCAAAAAGTTATTACAAAAAATAGAAATCAGAGTCTAAACCAATTGTATTTTAAATATTGAATATTGTACCTGAGATGACACATTGAATACTGTAGATCCTTGGGCATATACAGAGTGAACTCTCTTAAAAAAACAAAGAATACAGAATCATGTACTGGAAGTGGGGTAGTTAGGAATCTCAGTTATTAGGAATGCTTGGTTAAGCTGCAACTACATTCATTCAGTTATACAATGATTAAGAATGGATTTAATTTTAAATTACAAATGTTTAGATAATGAAAGTTTGGCCTGTATAATAGGGCTTACCTTTAGAAGATATAGTTGGCAACATGAAGCAAAAACTTTTTAATGCAAGTGAACTCCAATACTTCTTTGTAAAAAGGTTTCTTCACCTATAGGGCAACTCAGATATGGAATTTTGGTAAGACTAGCAAAGACATTAAAAGCCATCAGGAGATAATTGGAGACATGATATGGTAATATTGCTTTTCAGACCTGCTATCTTTCTAGGACTCCAACCGTATATTGACCACTTCAGAGGTTGTTAAGTTTGTTTCTCAATATATATTTTAACATTGTATCAGCTTAAGATAAATATCATTATCCATTAACTTTCTCAGAAAGAAAATACTGAAAATTCCACACAGTTTTTTCTCATGGATTTGAAAGCAGATAATGCATGCAGCTTCAAATCAGGGTGCAAGAAGGCAAACCGGAATGTAGAGTGATAACAATGTAATGGCAGTTCTTTAATGGTAAAACCAATGGAGCCAAAACCTATTAACACTGGCAATGATTTCAGCCCAAATTAAAAGTAGTTTTGATAGTTGTGCTATATAAAAAAAACAATAATGAAGGCATGCATACAAATAATAATCTGCAACACTGAACAATTCAGCCAAAAATGTAACCTAATACCAAACAGTGTGCAAAAAAAAAAAAAACATGTACTGTCAAATGCGTAACCATTCTGAGCGTGTGCATATACTTATTAAGGCTAGTTTAAGGGTTAGTATAGAAATAAAATCCAAAATCAGATTTCTAGCAGTGGCTGCAATAGTTACTTTGAAATGAGAACAGACTCAGTTTAGGCAGCCAAACTGCCAATGTTTTGCCACCAGACAGAAGGCAGTGCCAGAGAGGATTAAGGCTAAGGGCTGTAGTTCATGTGGTACAGGGTTTGATTCCCTCAGCCCTCACTTGCCTACTGTGTGACCTTGAGCAAGTCACTTAACCAGACAGTGCTTGGGGCAGATGGGAATTTTGGCAAGGCTCTTTAACAGCCTCCAGGACTGCAAGCCTAGTAGGTCGGTATGTATGAACCTATAAGAACAAGAGAAGAGCACATAACAAAAGGAAGGAAAAAATGTTCCCTATGGGAGAGGATGGTAGGGGGTCTGGACTGAATTTCCAGAGGCAGTCATCAGAGGGGTTCATAGTCACTTGGCACAAAGCTAGAAAAGGAATGGATGAGGCAAGGTTATGAAATGGGCACTTAATGGGGTCTAATGCAATACTTGAGTAAAAAAGACCACAAGACATCTTCCACCAGCATGTGCATACTTTTGTATGTGCCACAACTATAATATGTGTTCATTTCTGCGATTGCAGATTATGATATTGCATATATTAAATATCTTTATTGGTTTCCAAAGTATGTTTTCTTTTCAGAATTCTAGTCACCCAGAGAGTACAGACTATTGCAAGGAAAACAACATAAGCTGCAATCTCTTTGGATCTTCCAATCTGTTTCAAATGTGTGCATGTATTGGTTGGTTATTGCATTGCAAACAAATGAGCCAAAAGCAATAAATGACTAATAATGAGTATCATGACCAACCATTCATGAAAATATACTAATGTCTCCCACTGTGTGCATACAGCTGGGAGTATGTTTTCTGATGAACATCTGCTCATCACAATGCTGATTAATGAAACTACATATTTTGAGTCAGAAGTCCACAAATGAGCATTCACTGTTTAGGATATACAGTAATAGAGAAACTAAGGGACTGACTTTGTTTGCCAAAGTGGTTATTCCAGTTTTCACTGAGGCTGTGCATTATCAGAATTAGTATATTTAGGTTGGGTGGAGTGAGTTGGGAAGGAAACCCCCAACCACACATACACTTTTTTTAACTTAGAACCATGACCCTTTTTTTTTTTTACTAAGAATCGCTTCCTATAATTGCCTTTCATTATTCTTTTTTCACAGAATTTTTATTCTATAAAATTAAATTCTTCCAATAATATTAACAACTGTTACACTGAAAGCCAGTGTTTGATCTGTGAACTTCCACAAATAGTCACACATCTGTTTAAAAGCTATCTCCTAAGAGATGTGCATCTATTTCCCAATCACAGCTTATAACAAAATATCGATATTTATTAAAAGGAAAGAAAACGAACAGACATTTTGGTTTCCACTTGGATTTAAACTGTGTTTCGATCTTGTATTGTCTGTTCGTGCATCTTTAAAGCTGTGGTAAAGTAATAAAAGAATTTGTGTTTCAACTGAGACGAATTTGTTCCAGTTAAGAAGAGTTTATTGGACTTCAGTGCTTGTGCATACATTTTCTTTGCTTGGTGGGACTTAGTTCGTTTTTTGGCGTTTGGTATTTATTAAAAGGACATGTTAGAATACTTTATCTGACTTGGGATATGTATGTGGGTCTGAAATGCATTTTTGTGCATTTTAGCAGAGGTTTGCTTGTGGCTGCTTTTCTTACTTTGTTGTTCTACTTCCTTAACTGATTTACAACACTGACTAAAATGAGGCCATAGCTAGTGAGAGTGTGCTCCTCACAACAATCAAAAATATCTCTTTAGTACTTAAATCTACAAATAAGCCAACCAAATGACTCTTATATCATATCAAACCATCTGTCCCATGAATCCAGAAGACCAACAGCAAAAACTGTCTATCTAAGCTTAAATATGGCTTACCAATAATATCTCATAACACCAGTCAAAACAATCAAATCTTTAAAAATCGCCATTAATAAACTTTGCAGGTTTTCAAACTGGGCTTTGGAAAATGAGTACTATTACCTTAACCTGCAGTAAACTAATTAGCTGCCACTTATTGCATGTGCAGCTTTACTTTTACTGTCACTAACCTTCAGTATAATTCTTCGTAGTTACTGACTCTCCCCTTCCCACCAAGATGCAAACTAGATATTAGGAACTCTCCATGCAATTTGCAAGCTATTCTGAAATAATTGCAATTTCTGCTATCTCTGGGGGAAAAAAGAACTTTAGAAGACTATCTCTATGAACTGGAACCATTTGCCAGGGAACATCAGAAATGAAACAAATCATTTTATCTTCACGACCAACTTTATAAATTGTTTGAAAGGTAATTATTCCTGTCAATGCCTCAGGGATAATGTATAATTAACACATTCATTCTAAGAAGAATGTTCCCTGTTTTCACTAAATCTTCTTCTAAGAGACTGTATAACTAAGTTGGCATCTGTAAATGCATCTCAATGCCACAATGCATGGCTATACAAAACTAATTTCTTCTTGCATTTTTTTCCGTTTCTGCTTTATTTTATTATACTAGTCTCCACCAGATTCTTACTCCTTCCACCCCCCATGTTACTACCATTACAAAAATGTTGCTTTTCTGGAGAATAAAATGTAAACCAAACTATTTAAATCATTTGGTTAACTTTTACGTATTCTTTGATAAAAGTTTCAGTCAAACAACTGTTCCCGGTGTCATTTTAAAAAGTAACTGCTTCATAAAGTGTGATATAAATATGTCTGTTGTTTTGGGGTATATGCTAATCATATCATATTCAATGTTCATATACAATTAGTATAAATTTCACTGTAAAACGTCAATAATAATATCGAACCTACAAATGCTTTGTGCTAATTGCTATAAAATCTTTATATTTTATGTATGCTAATGTATTCTGTTTGCTGTCCTTGTTGATATTCTATGCAATGGTCATGCGTAATTTGTATGTATTTCAATTTGTATGTGATATTTTATGCATTAATTATGCATAGGTAATACATAATTTGTATATATTTCATTCTCAAGCTGTGTGAAGTTCTGTGTATTAAATATCTCTTAAATACTCCTTTACATATGTGTACATATATAAATATATATTTCAGGAACTCTCCCAATAGGTCCTCTGCCATTACCATATTAGCCTATTCATTTTGGGAAGATAAGAACCAGACATGTCCAGGTAAAGCATGGGCTCTACAGTCCATTCATTCCTCACAGGTAACCTCAATCAGTCGTCCCTTCCCCAGTGAGGTAGTAGGGACCAGGCCAGCTTGCTGGTTCTGGAAAGTGACCTACCTGACCTACCAAAGTGACCTGCCCATGGGAACACCCCCTCATCAGCTCCTCTATGCCTGTGACTGTTGTCTCCTAAGACAAAGCTTACCTCTACATGCCACGTTGCCCTCAAATCCTGGTACTTAGCATACTATGGCAATGCAGGCTGGGTTGGCTAGGACTCATCTGGATAAACAAGTGCTCCCACTAGGTGTCACCCTTTGATGTGAGCCAGCACTACCTTCCCACCCACACTCATGCCGATCTTCTCCAGACAGCTTCTAATGGCACTAATCGAACATGGGCACCTGTGGACTTTATTATTCCATGCCATGGAGGATTTGGTCCGAAGAAGCAACCTTGTGTTGTGAGAGCGCTTACCAAATAAAAAATTTAACATTTTAATCTGACCGTGTGTCAGCTCATTAGTATTTATTTTTTAATAGTAGTTGTTTTTCTGTTTTATTTGACTAACGAGCCATTAATCCAAGTAGCTGGTGCAACTTTTTGGCTTTAAAATACATAAACATATTTGGGCAGCATTGCTTCTTTCTCAATACGAGTGCAGTTAACTCTTTTATGTAAGGAGAATTACATGTATGTCCTTACCACATTTGTACACACCACTGAAGGGCCTTATATGTGCACGTTTTTAGTTCCTTTATCATACGTGTTCAAAACAAACATCCAATTATGTCCTCTAGTCTCTTATTATATCTATAATATAAGGCAGATAAGTTTGCATTTCAACAAATAAATGACTGTTGTCTCTAATTCAGCCTTGATGTTGCTGTTCAATGAGAGTAAAATAGCTTTAACGGACAGTAGAATTACTGACAACTTTATAACAGTACTAAATATGTAAGGAAGCTCTCAAAGGCAGAGCAGCATAAGGCACTCTCTAGCTAAATGTCTAGCAACACAACTTCCAGATCTGATGCTGTGCAGATGTCAGTGTATCAATATACAAGATCACTGTATCTTCTACTGTTTTAAAAAATGTGATTCTATTTTATAATTGATATTACCTTATTTTTATTACTTGTCAAATTAATTTTTCCACTTTTCAAGCAATTTTTCAGCTGGCCAAGCCGATACTGTCATCTTCTGATAACACAGAAATCACTGTTTTCTATACCAACACCAAACGTGGTTCCTCATTCGAAAAGTACTTCTCTCACTGAACAAGACCTCCTCATAATTAGAGACAGATGATATAAAGAGACATCTCCTCTCCCTGTTATGCCCAGCTTATACAGCCTTTTAAAAGAGATATAAAAGCAAGGTCTATGGTTTAATGAAAAAATATCAGCTTTACGTAACATTTCTGTAGTGGATAAAAAGGATACAAATAATAATCTTAATGTTAATATCAGCTGTTAAATACATAACAGTGCACATTTGACATCAAATAAAAATAAACACAAGTATAATATTAATTTAACTAAGTGTAAAGAAGCTTTCCAGAATATTATAAAATAATGTCTCAGACCAGTTGTTATAGCAAATATCTCCAAATTACATCCGTAATAAATGTCACTGGCAATAATGTAGCATATTTAGAAAAAAGAAAGTGTCCTTGTTGTCAACCTTTCATTTAAAAAAGATTTAGGTACCTACCACCTGAACTGTAGAATAACATAAAAAGTTTATCTACTGGCTTCTCAACATTTTTCTAACTTTTTGAATGTGTTATGACAACCTTGTTTCATCTGTTCTCCTTGGTTCTTAATTGAAAACATTATCATGTGTACATTTAGAAAGAATAACAGTACTTTTTAGAATACAGACATATGTGGAAAGTCATTTGTTTAGAAATGAAAATTAACTTTCCTGTCTACTATAGCTTAAATTAGTATGCAAAATTTTAGGATAAGGCACTTTGTAGTATAAAGAAAACAATCATCCGTTACTGATTTTCTAATGAAAACAGATCTAATTAACATATAGGGCCTTTTACAGTAAAAGCCAACAATTTAATCTTTTTTGTGGACAATATGATAATTAGAAAAATGAAACATGTATGCTCCAAATCGCTAGCAAAATGTAAAATATCCTGAATATAACCTTTGTATTTATTTATTTACACACATGCACTCACGTACGCACACATCTCACACACACACACACACACACACACACACACACACACACACACACACAGACTGACAGATACATACAGATTTATAGATATATACATGTTTCTCTGTCTTTTCATCTATCTGTCTGTCCTTCTGTGTGTATCTATTGATTCATTTTGTTGTAAGTGAACTGGCCCAAGAACCCCTTTCAGTAGTCCAAGCCACAGAAGTAAGTACAACTGACACTGACAATCAGCAATATTACAGTTCATACAGACAGAAATTACATTCACAGTTCACCACAGTAGTCAAGAGTATGTATAGACATCATCAATTAATCAATATCTGATTGTATTTGCTACAGTAAAGAACAACATAAATATATTAGGTTTCAAGCAGTTCCATAGCCAGGCAGGCATCTGAGGAGACATAACCTTGTCCCATATACGTATATTGCATTTGTACGAGTATTTATTAAACACAAAAAGTGCTGTGCAAAAGGTAACATAAAGCAGTTCATCTTAATTGCGAGGACAAACCCTCATGAAAATGCTTACTGATTCAACTGAATTCATTGATGCAACATCCACTATAGCCCCAGAATATTCATACTCATATTTCTTTAGCTTATCAGTATCTATTAATGGTTAGCCTGCATTTGTAAAGAATGAAGTAAAACAAAATGAGTGGCAAAAGTAAATCTGGAAAAAAAAACATGGTAATATAAAGTAATTCAGCTTAATTGTCAGCAGCAAGCCCTGTGAAAAAGGTTAACTGTTCTGTACCATTAATTATTTTTGTACTAGTATGCAAGTTTGCAACATCCCTTTGTCTACTACCAAACTTCCTTTTCTAGATTGGAACCTGCTGTTTGGAGCTCTCTCTATCCCCTTGAAATAAGAAACGTATTCATCCTTCAACCTTGCAGACATTCCATGTTTTCCTTCTTCATAATTTATCTCGGTGTTGACCAATTCTTATATTAATACTCTTTAAAATTATTATTCTTTCATGTTTCCTATATTTTATCTGAGATTGTTGCACTTTGTGATTATTCTTTATGGAGCTCTTGGAATGTTGAATATTGATTCATTTTATGCAATTGCAAATTATTTATGGTTCTGGAAATGATTTATTCAACAAATTGTATGTGCATTTCATATATTTTATGTTTGAGTCAGCCTGGCTCATGGCTTAAAGGATCCTTGGATTAGCCCACTTACCTTTTTAACAAATCAAATCAATAAAAATCAAAACATTAACATGTCATACTGATGTATGTATTCTCTTGCTACATATTGTTTTTGTCAGTGTCTATCCCCACTGGTCCTTGAAGGGCTAATGTCAAGATGCTCTGAGTTACTTGTGACTGCATTTTGCTCAGATTAGACATATTGTGTATTTATTTATTTGCTGTTATTTATTAAGTGTATTATACAGATGTAATGCAACTGATCTTGTTCTGTAAAAAATGCAATTTATCCCATTAACTGTAATACATTACTATCACTGGAGTCTGTAGACATATTTTTCTGAAGAGGAAGTGACACGATTGTTTTCAATTCATTCTGGCAGGTTCATTTCAGTAAAAAGGAAAGTATGACAAAGTACTTTTGACAATTGACTGTGAAGCTTCACTTGAAGATCATTCAGAGGACCAGGCACACGCCAGGACATGAAAGAAGGGAGTTTCCAGAGAGTGAATTATCAAAACAGCTCAAATGGAAAACAGTAAATGAAACAGGCAAAAGTTTATGTAATTTTCTTATTATACTACAAGAAACCAGTACCATCATATAAAACCATGCTGCATGTCTGAATTCTGAGATTAACAATTGATATGTATAGTTATGATTAATGGGTTTTAAGAACTGCTTTTCAAAAATTTCAAGTGTATTTAAATGTTTGGGTCAGAGAGTTTTCTCAGAGCTTTGTTTTTATTAGATAGCTTGTCAGGTTCATATTTATAACTAGTTTGTGCAGAGATTTATTCACAGCTGAAAGTGCCTTTAGCCCATTCAGTGTTAGCAAAAATGTCAACTATTCTCATGAGATTTTAGTAGACAGAAACCCTTCTGCTACATGTATATTTGTCAACTGTGACATTTTAAATATAGTGTTATTACCTGTTATCACCTCTCAAGTGCTTTTTCCTGATAGCCAGGAATGGAGATTCACTGTCAGGAATTCTAGCCTTGCTGAGTCCTAGTACATTATTCAAGAGATTAGGAAGTTTTGCTTATCTTAAAGCCCATTCCACTTCACATTTCTGCACTACAGTCAGGTTTTGTCAACTACATAGTCCCTTGGTGCTTTCAAAATAGATGACCTGGGAGATGCAATATATATATGACTTTAAGGCCATTAAAACTAGCAGTAGATCATTAACATAACTCACTTAATTTTGCATATTATACAAACAAAAGTTGGTAAAAATAGGATCTTGCAGGTTTGTACAACTAAAAGATGAAACTACCTTCTGCATTATTCACAATATTCTCTAATAAAACTGTATTTATTTTGTTTGCATCCAAACCAATATTGTGGGTATGAAAAAGAGTTTGTTTAAAAAAAAAACATATTAAGTGCTCATTATAAGAAATAATGTGCTTTAACAACAACTCAAGGTAGTGTTATTAGTTTTTTGGGGGAAAGATATAACCTTGATGGGGCACACCTCATCACTAAGGGCTTTTCATCCAGAAAAAAGGAGGTCATTGTCCCACTGTACTCATCCCTCATTAGACCCATTATAGAATACAACGCCTCATTTGGTATGTACCTCTCAAGACATCTGCAACAACTGGAAAGGCCGCAGAAATACCTCACTAAAAGAATCACAGGCCTAAAGCAGATGCCCTACGCTGACCACCTTAAAAAACTCCAGCTATACTCTGTCGCATATCGTTTACTCAGAGGCAGTCTCTGCTTAACATACAAGGCCATGTCAAACCCAGAGCTGTTGGACATGTGACACTTAAAGAAATCCCAATCCTTCAGAGCCACATGCTCCAGGGATCTAAACCTTGTCATCACAATAAACAAAACATGCTGGAGGGATAGGTTCCTGACCCAGAGACTCTCCAGACTCTGGAATAGATTGCCCATATATGTCAAGCAGAGTGCCTCTTTAGCCCTCTTCAAAAGGAACCTTGACAACTGGATGGGAGAAAGGAAATTCACCCCGGGGTCCAGGGAAGTAAATAGTGTGGGAAGAAATAGCCAGGGAATTGTTATGGCTAGGCTTGTATAGGCCATAGGACTGATAGCCTAGTACCAACCTATGAACCTATGAACCTTGACTGGCATAGTTCAACCATGACAGAAAATGCCAATTGATCAAATGCTAAAGTGAGGAGTGAATAATTGTTACCATAATCCACACACCACACTACAGATAAGTGCTATTAATTAATGTACTGAATATGCACTGAAATAATTTTGTTTATTATGAAAATAAGTATGCACTTAACATACTGATAATAATTAATTTATTAAATATGCACTATAATAATTCTGTTAATTAAAAATGTAATGAATATGTTCTATAATATTCGTATTAATCTACTTGACATTGCAGGTATTGCTCCACCAGAGTGTTCAGATTTGTTACTAGCTTCTGCAACATGTACACACCGAATGACTCCCCATTAGTTAGCTAAAATACTATCTGTATCTAAAATATCATGCAGTAGCATTATTGTAAACAATAATGTGGTCTGCATTTTCAATGGCTTGAAATTGTTTCTCAAGACTTTTAAAATCCAAAGAAATGGTACATAGCCATTTAGCACCCTAACAGTGGCAAGAACAAAATTTACCTGCCATTAGAATGCTCAAAGACCAGTTTAAGGCTGGCAATTTTGACAATTTACTGTACCATTGCACAGTAAAACAATTTATTCCACATGTAATGCCTTTCTAATCACTATACATTGTGTTCACACTAAATATATAGTATATTAACATCAGCTACATATAAAGGCTACTAAATACAAGTAAAAAATCATAACAAATAATGATAAATATATACCAGTTTTAATATATGTATGTGTATGTATCTATATGTGTTTGCATATGTGTGTGTACATGTGTGTCTCTACCTATGATTCTGTCTGAAGCTAAATAAACTGGGAATAAACTACTATGTCACACACTAGATTTCCAGCTTGGTCACAGGAAATCAAAATAGGGGAAGTTATCCCCACAAAGACACCAGTCACCAGCAGAGTCCCCCCAGTTATGTGCATCTAATTTTCTGAAGTAAAAGCCAATACCAAAGGGCTCTTGCAGACTAAGTTGCAGATAACTGTAAACTAGGAGCAGTTATTGCATCTACTAGTGACTTAGCCATCCTGCAGTAAGGTTTGTCCTATATAAATAACCGGTGCAAAAATCATGAACTAAAACTAAATGCCAAATACAATGCATTGTTGTATCCTTTTGGAAGTCATCTACCCCAGGGAACTACCACATTGGCAATATGCCCCTAAGAGTTGACCCAGTTTTTTGGTATTTGAGAACTTATGTGGGCATTGACCTATCATTTGACCAAACTATGTCCATTGTTGTAAGAAAGTTCTTCTATGCTGCACAGGTTATAAACAAAGGGGTTGTGTCTAAATCTAGGGATGTCACTGTCCCTCTTTACTCAGCCCTCATTAGGCCAATTACTGCTTATAATGCCTACTTTGGCATGCATCTGTCTAGATACATGCAACAACTGGGACATTCACAGAGATACATTACTAAAAAGATACAAGACCAAAACAACATGTCCTACGTGGACTGACTCAAAGCCCTGTCACTGTACTCAGTATCCTACAGACTGCTAAGAGGTGACCTGTTTCTGGCATACAGAGCATTCTCTAATCCTGCTGCACTTCAGCAAGTCAAATGGCATCAGAGATACTCAGTCTAGGGATCTAAACCTCTTCTGCAACATCAACAGGTATATCTTTAAGAGGATACCACTGTTGTGGAACATACTCCTCATTCATATAAAAAAGTTAATACCAGCCCATATTCAAGCACAACATGGATTTATGGATGGGAAACAGGAAATTTACCCCAGGACTGCCCCCTGTACTACTAATGGACAGAGACATTTCATAATGCTTTATTCCACGTATGGGTCCCTCAAACTATCTATGATATGATACCAGTTATTCTTATTAGGGGAAATGTATGACTATCAACCATAGGATGGCTATGGCCAGTCTCTAACCAAATTGGATAGGTTAATTTGAGTGCAAAAAAGGAAATTGGCCTTAAAATAGTCTACAAGGACAGCTAGTCTAGTACTTAACTATGAACGTATGTGAGACAGCGACAGATGCATGTTTATATATGTACACACTGTTGCAGATGTTTCGGTCGATAGTGTGTTTGGTTGACATCTGTTCATTTGACTGGTGTGTGAGATTGCACAGTTTCTGGAGTCTGGGAATATTGGAAATAAATAAAATAAATGGGAATTGTCTCTGCTTAAAATGGCCTGCAAAGGCACCTAGCCTAGTACTTACCTATGAACCTATCAGAAAGAGAGACAGAGACAGAAGCATGTTTATATATGTGCACACAGTTACAGATGCCTTGGTCAACAGTGTGTTTGATCAATCTCTGTTTAGTCAACTGGTGTGTGAGACTGCACAGTTCCTGGGGTTTGGGAATATTCCCTTTTCCCGATCTTCTGCAATCTCATCATTAGTATATATATTTATTTATTTATTTTATTTATTTTATTTATTTTATTTTTATTTTTATTTTGCATTTATTTACCGGAATAGTCCGACTGGATACATGTCCATTTTCAGCGGAGGCCTGAGGAGAAAAGCTCCAAAAAGACATTCAACAAACTGTTACATTTTTACAGTTTAAAATACAAATAAAAGGATTGTTACACAGATGTAAACAAACACAAAAACAGATACACAAATTATTACATTTTTACTCAGATGGAAAATTCTAGACAGTGTTTTTAAGAATGATAGGGTATTGAATGCCTAGTAGGCTAACCTGGTAGTAGATCCAAGGAGATCATAGGATTTATAAGTTAAGAAACAATAAAGTGTAGTCAGAAGTCCTCCATGTGCACACGAGTGATGGTTAGAGTTAGTCTGGATTAGGACAAGGACATAGCCATCGTTTTTTAAAGTACTGAATCAGACTTTTCTTGAACTGAGGTGGAGAGAGTTCAGATGTAAGATTAGCAGGAAGAGAATTCCAAGTTTTGCCAACAGAGTTAGCAAATAGAGATTTACCTGCTCTGTTGTTGGATTTAAGAGTTTGAACTAGTAGTCTTTCAGATGAACGAAGTGCACTAAGGATACTGTAGGGGGTGATGAGGTTTTTAAGTACGGGTGTATTATTTGGTTGGTACAGGATCTTGTGTGCAACTATTAGTTGGTTAACCTGAAGTAGGTTAGGCAGTTCAAGCCATCCTAGTAGATTTAGGTTATGACAGTGATGAGTTCTGTAGGCTGCATCCGTAGCAAATCTAGCAATATTAGTATATATAATTAGCAGGATGTGAGGGGGATTTTTTGTTTTTTGTTTTTCAGGCACTGAGGTTGTTTCATGCAGGTCAACAATCAAGTTTTTGATGTACTCTAGTGTCAGTTTGGGACACTGACTAACGCAAATGTTGACTAAAGCAATTATAATTATAAACACTATGTCTTTACTCGTAGGGTAAGGGACAAAAACTCAGGGTAACTATACCCATCTTTTGCCTTTAATCAAAGTAGTAGCTATGTTTGATTTCTGTCCTCAGATTTTCCCTTGCTCATTGTTGCCAAGTTTCTTAATAAAAGTTAAAAACTATCTCTGGGCACTTAGGTTTTAAGATTCTTAATCTAAATTTACACCACAAGTCCTTATACATACTTTTATGGGGTATAGCACACAAAGGCATATTAATGTGCAGTCTGCAAAAATACTCCTCTTTCTAGTCATTTTCCATGATTCTATAAGTCAGTGTTAAGAATGAGTAAGATATATCAACGTGGAATAGATAAGTGGCACAGGATTTGTGCCTCTAGTAAATAAACTGTGGGAATATAGAAATATGAGCAGAGAGAATACAGATTTACACATACACTTTAGAGTAGTGACAAGGCACATAAGGTTGGTAGCAGGAGGGAAACTGGTTAATACAGTTACAACAAATAGTGTAAAGATAAGATGGTTAAGGATGTTAGATAGTGAAGATGCAATACAGATTATTAGGTATATTATGAGGCTTGGAAGCAAGGCTGAGTTTTATACAGAGGAAAGTCAGGTAACTGCATCAAAGGAAAAGGTAGATGCATTAGTGCAGTTACATATCCAGTTAGAAAGGAGATGATTATGAAGGGCAGTTTTGAAGTTTGAGGGGTGTAGTTCACTACGTATAGTGGAAGGGAGGTTATTCCATAGTCTGGTAATGGTCCAGGAGTATAGGAGTTTTCCTGCAGGTAGATTTGGTTTAAGGATTTGGAGTAAGTGTTGGTGGTCATATCGAAGGGGCCGACGTGGGGAGTAAAGGGAAGTAGGGAACTGAGAGCAGGACAATATGATGGTTTATGAGTTTATGTGAGGTGTTTAGCTGAATAAGTAATAGGTGATGAGGGAATTCTAGCCACTGTAATTTCCTTAGGGTGGAGCAATGATGGGAAGAGTGGCAAGTACCTGTAGCAAATTTGGCAATCTTATTGTAACAGGATTCTAGCTTTAGTTTTAGGGAAGACTGCAGATTAGTTAACAATGTTGCAACATAGGTTAAAGATGGTAGAAGGTAAGTGAGGGCAAGAGTTTGTTTAGTTGGTAAGGAGAGAAACCTGTTGTGCCTGTACAGTAACCCTAATTTTTTGTGTGTTTTATTGCTGTTGGATTGGATATGCAGATCGAACTTTAGGTTATCATCTATTATGACACCTAGTAATTTGGTATTGGTTACTAATTCAATTTTAGTAGAGTTTAGAGACATTATATTGAAACCTTCTTTGTTGAGAATAGTGTTACTTTTGGGGGTGAACAGCATAAGCTTATTTTTTTTGGCATTAAGAGAAAGGTGTTTTTTTGTGGAGCCAGGATTCTATTCTGGAAAATGCTGTTTGAGTAATTTTTTGTAGAGAATTTTGGTTGGGAGCAGAGCAGACTATAGTTGAATCATCTGCATACTGGACTAGGGAGGAGTTTGCAATATCTTTATGGAGATTATTTATGAAAATATTAAACAGACTAGGTCCTAAAATTGAGCACTGTGGGATCCTGTAGGGTTGTGAAGGTGGGGAGAAATGGAGTTATCCAATTTGACGGCATGTTGAGAGAGATAGCTCTTGAACCAATTAAGTGATTATGAGGAAAGTTCTATGGATGAGAGTTGTGTCAGGAGAATGGTATAGGAGATAGTATCAAATGCTTTGGAAAGATCCAAAAAGAGAGTTGATACTATAAGGCCTGAGTCACGGACTTTATTGATAATATCTAGGAAGGATATCAGAGCAGTAGTTGTACTTTGTCCTGGCCGAAAACCATGCTGGGTGGGGGAGAGGATGTTATTGTTTAGAAGGTAATGGCTAAGTTGTTTTTGGATGCATTTTTCTAGTATTTTTGATATAGGAGACAGAATAGCAATGGGTCTAAAATTTGAGATATCAGAGTAAGCTCCACCTTTATGTAGAGGAGGATCATTGCCTTTTCCAAAGGTCAGGGACATATGACTCTTGGATAGTCCTGTTGATCAGGATGCTTATAGGATAAGCTACTGAGTCAGTGGCTATCTTAAGAATTTTGGCAGGAATATTATCGGCAGAATTAGAACATAGCTTTAGATTCTGAAAGAGTTTTTTTATGTAGGATGTGGATATGGGGGAGAGACTGAATTCTAGAGTATGGGGTTCCTTGATAGATTTTTGGGTTGGGGTATGAGGATTGAAGAGAGTCTGTAGTGGTGGAGAGGGGTTGGATGTGGGGAGGGGTATGTATGGTAGAGCTGAGAAGAAGGAGAAAGTAAGGTCGGCTATAGTATCAATGAAGCAGGAGTTAAATTTATAGGTGATAAGGTCAGGGGTCAAGTTAGGGTATGGACATGGATTACATTTGGTGACTGGGTGGAGTAGATTATTAATGGAAGACCAGAAAAGGTTTGGGTTAGTTTCCTATTTGTTTGTAGGTACCAGAAGTACTGTTGCTTGTCTTTGCAGGTAAGTTTTTTGGCTTGGTTTCAAAGCTGTTTATAATGGATGAGATCGGGAGAATTTTTGGATTTGATCTAGCATTTCCAGGATTTGTCCCTGTTTTTCATGATTTCTTTAGTGGATTTAAATAGCCATAGGATATGGTTAGATTTAATTATCTTGGATCTAGTAGGAGCTAACCTGTGAAGGGTGTTTAGAAAGGAGTTGTTGAAGTAAAGTAGGGCATCATCTAGAGAGAGAGAGTTTTGAGACAGTTCCAGTTATGGCTACTTAGAATGCTGTTAAAGGTCTTGGGACAGAATTTAGATAAGTCTTGAATAACCCTAATGTTATGGACTTTTGATATGGAAGAACAGTTTTGAATAGCAAAGGCTGGGAGATAGTCACTAAGGGAGTTTGACAGGGTGCCATATGTAAGGTATTTGGTGGGATCTGAGACCAGGATCCAGTCTAGAATTGAGCCTTTGTTGAATTTGAAGTTAAACCTGTTGTTAGTGTTAATTAGTTGCATAAAATAGAATAAATTTATACTAGAGGGGTATTGAATGGAGGAAGTTGAGGCCCAATCAATATTCATGTCACCTAAGATAATAGTTTCATTTTTGATAGTAGAGGAGATCCAAGATAGTATATCTTCTAAAATGGGGATATTGTTTCCTGGGGGAATATATATGACTGTTATACAGAGCGTTTTAGACTTGTTGATGTCTAGGAAGGAGATTAGGATCTCAGCATTTTGGAATTGTGGAATGGGGTTGGTGAATAAGGAAATGTTGAGATTCTTGGGATAAATAAGGGCAATGCCACCCCCTCTTTTATGTTGTCTATCTACTCTAATTACATTGAAATCAGGGGACAGAAATTCTGAGTCCTGTATTGAAGGTTTTAACCAAATCTCAGTAGCAGCTAGGATTTGAGTTCTGCTTTGGGTAAGCCAGGCATGGAACTCAGAGGTTCTGTTACAGATACTTTGAAAGTTTAGAGTGGTCAAATGGAGATGATTAGAGGATTTAGGGGAGTGGCACTGTTGAGATAAAACTGTAGTTTGGGGCCCTGGGTTGGGGTGAATATCATCAGAGAGTAATACGGAAGAGTAAAAGGAATACAGATTATGAGTTAGGTCTAGTAGTTCAGAGAGAGAGAGAGTGAGGGGAAGGAAATATTCTGGATAGTTTCTTTTATAGTAAAGGGAATATTTAGAATGGAGTAGTGTATATTTTCTAAAGAGAAAAAGAGTAGAGTTGTAGATGCTAGTGCTGATACTAGAGTAAAAGACAGCATTAGAGTCTGTTTGTGGAGCTGTAAAGTTGAGATATGTGGGTAGAGCATCAGGGTTTAATGTTGTAAGGTTTGAAAGAAGAAGAAGAGTGACAATTAATGGAAGGAGATAGAGAGATTGTAGAGTAAAAGAATACAGAGTGAGAGAATGCAGTTATGTAAGTGTGTAGAACTAATTGGAATGGAAATAGGGAGGAAGTTATAGGATTGGTTAATGAGTGAGAGGGTGTGATGTGGGAGTGGTTATGTGTATATAAAGGAAAGGAAAGAGAGGGTGGGTGGGAATGAGGGTAGGGTAGAGGAGCGAAGTGAGCTTGGAACAGAGCGGAGGACGAACAGAGTGGGGCTACACCTTGTTGGAATCTAATGCCTGCAAAAACAATGTGTGAGAACTCCAGTAAGCCCAGAAACTTTAGTAATGGGGTTTACAATGCAGATGGATAAAACCTAGCTGGTAGAATGAAAAAAGAAGTAGTTGGGCAAAGACTTAGATGGAGGTTAGTATTTAATATAATTTTTATGGGACAGAAAAGTAATTGGAGCAAAGGCTGCAGCAGGAAGGAAAGAGATAGGAGGGGAGAGACTGGTCAGACCCAGTAATGCACTACTCAGTGATGAAAGGGAGCGGATGCTAAGAGGATGCTCCTGTAAAATGTTTTTATCATGGGAGGAATCTATGATAGTTCCTAATTTGTAGTCATCTGTGAACTTGGTCAGTCAAAGACCCCTGAGATTAACCTTTGCATCTGAGAAGTAGATGCCATATAAGAGCAATGCCAGCATGGAGCTCTGAGGTACTCCACCAGTGACTGGCCTCTTAGTGGAGGTGGTCTTACAGATCCTGACTTCCTTAGTCCTGTCTGTTAGGCATCTGGCAATCCAATGAGTTATGTAGGGGGTTATGTCCAATTTGGTGAGGTTGTCAAATAGTGGGGTATTGTGTCAAACTCCTTAGCCAGGTCCAGGGAGGCAGGATACACCATTTTCCACCTAATCCATTGCCTTGGAGACCTTCTCAAAGTAGTCCACCAGGTTTAGTAGGCATGACCTTCCTTTGACAAAGCCAAATTGGGTTTGGTTTATTGTCTGAATGTTGCCCATGTCTTTGTTGATAATTTCCATGATAATTTGTTCCATGGATTTGCATATTAGACTAGCCAGACAAATAGGTCTGTAGTTTCCAGGGTCGGTTGATGGTCTACCCTTGTGAAGTGGGATAAGTGTTGCAGTCCATGGTACAAAGCCTGTTTTGAGGCTATAGTTGAAAAGTAACTCAAGTGGTCCTGATAGGTCATGTTTCAAGCTATTTAGGAAGCATCTCAGGATATTGTTGGGGCCCACTGAGGCTGTGTTTTTGCCCTTAGCAAGCACCACCAGGACCTGCTCCCTGTTAATAGCTGGGGTGTTATCCTAGTAGATATTTCATGAGAGAGGCAGGGGCTATAGGGGCAGGTTGAAGCTTGAGCTGAATTTGTCAGCCAGCAAATTCTCTCTGCTTGGTGAAGGTAGGTCCATTGACCACCAGTTTGGCACACTGATGTGTGCTGTCTTTGAGGTTTCAGACATAGCTGTAATAAGCCTTGCAGTTGTGTTTAGCCTGTGAGGCTATCATGACCTTGTGACTGGCTTGGTGGACTTAATTTTTCCTCTTAGCTTTCTGTAGTCTGTTAATAAGAGAGCTGCTGTCATTATGGAAGATGTTCTTCCTGATTTTGTTCATGAATTTTTTCCTTTTGTTATATACTCTATTAAGGTTATGATTGCACCAGGGTGATTTGTATTTAGAGTTTGTTTTGTGCTTATTTCTAGTAAGTGCAGCAGCTTCTATACAGCCTTTTACATGGTTGTACAGGATCTCTGTAAGAAATTCTACATATATTGCTGTGAACTCAGGGCTGGGATGGACAATGAATTTTGACAAACTATCACTTAATAGGATGTAGTTAGCTTTGGAATAGTTCCTAACTGCTACAGGTGTACTGAGGTTACTGAGTTGATTTTTATTTTGAAGGAGACAGCTCTGTAGTCTAACCTCACCAGTGAAGACGTGACATGGGGGGGTGCAACTTTCTCCTATACTGACGAGTATAAACTCCAGTGTGTTTGAAACTTGGGTGGGTATGTGCATTATCTGGTCAAGGGTTTGTGTTAATAAAGTCCAGTAATCATTGTGTCTGTAAGAATGAAGCAGTTCAGTCTATAGAGAGGTAGTTAAGGTCTCCCATGAATAGGGTATTTGGTTTAATGATGAGTGTCTCCAGTAGGTCTATGTACAAGCTATAGGATTCTAGGGACATACAGGGTGGCCTATAGCTCACTAGGATATAGTATTGGACTTTGTCTATGTGATTTGCATGTGGATAAACTTTAGAGCATCATCCCGTTTAACCAATGTACAGTTATGCTTGTTACTAATATGGATTGAGACTCCTCCACCTTTTGTCCCTGTCCATGCAGCTGATGGTCTAAATATGCAAAATGCACTATATCCCTGAACTGCCAGAGTATTTTCTGTGGATTTAAGCCATGTCTCATTAATAGTACAGATGTCTATAGTCTCCACAGTGAAGAGAGCTTGTAGGGTGTGGAGTTTCTTGTTTAGGCTCCTAGCACGCAGCAGTAACACCTTTATGTTTCTTTGGGTTTTATTTGCTTTTCTGGTAGGTTTGCCAATTTTGTATTGACTAAAAAATGCTCTAAAAAGGTGGATAAAGTCTTAGCCAATATTTGGAAAACTAGGGGAGACAGGCAAAGACTATACTTTGCAAAGCAAATGGTTTGTTAACCACGTCTTCCCATGCTGATAACTGTTGAATCCCCTGGAAAGACACCAGAAACTAAGTCAAGTACTATGGCATCATCCTTGGAGAAGGTAGAATGCTGCTCAATGCAAGGCACATACCTGCCCGAGACAAATATTCAAAGATATCAAAAATGTCTCTCTTTATATTGTCCAGGGAAGCACATCTCAGGTCATTAACTCCCACATGGATTATGATAGAATCATACTGGTACCTGTGGTGTAGTGACTTGAGTGTGTGTGTAACTTGGTGGATCCTGGCTCCAGATAAGCAAGTAACCATTATCTTCTCCTTGTTGAGTCTGGCGAGTGGGGCATCTAGATTCCCACGCTCCTATCCGCACTCTTAGAGCCAAAAACCAAGACCACCCCCTGGCTCTCTAACGTAACCAAAACCAAAATCATAGCAAGAAATAAAGCATGGGACAATTGGCAGACTTCCAAAGATCCACTTGACCATATTAAATTCCGAGAACTAAGGAATGATAAGAAAGCCACATTGTTAGACAAAAAAAACTTCTATAAACACCTTCAGCAAAAACACCAGAACAAACCTCAAAGATTTTGGGCAGGTATAAACACACTGCTCCACCCTGGCCAAACGACCACCCCCACCCCCTCAACTTGCAACCTTAAAACTCCAGAGGAAACTGCCAACATCATTAACAACTTTTTTACCAAAAGCATCCAATCACTAGCTAGCCAACTACCCCCCACCAGCTCCTTTCAAAACTCTCCACAACCACTACCCCACTCCCTTTCACCTTCCAACCTGTATCTACATCGACCATCCGATCTCTAATTAACAAACTAAAGCCCACTACCCTGGCAGCTGATCTCCTCCCACCAGAATATTTACAAACAGGGGCAGATGCCATTGCATACCCTGTCTCGATCATAATAAACTGCACATTGACTGAAGCCACTATCCCCTCTCTCTGGAAGGTTTCCCATGTCATTCCCCTTCATAAAGGAGGGAATTCTTTAGACCTCTCAAACTTCCAACCAATAGCCATACTATGACCACTGGCCAAAATTATGGAAAAGTGCATCCACAATCAATTAATGTACTATCTCACCCAAAATAAACTACTGGCCAACTCTCAGCATGATTTTAGGCCACACCACAGCACCACATCTGCCCTCCTATCCTTCTCTAACTCTATCAACACCAATCGATACAATAACAAACTTACCTCAGCTCTCTTTCTAGATCTCTCTAAGGCCTTTGATATGGTCAATCACCAACTGCTTCTCCGCACCCTCAAGGAACTGTCACTGAATAGTAGCTCCATTAAATGGTTCCAATCTTACCTGACAGACAACACGCAGTTTTATGTCAGAACACCCTACTCACACATCTACCCATTACTCTAGGAGTCCCCCAAGGCTCCATACTAGAACCACTACTCTTCTCAGTCTTTATCAATGACCTACCCACCATCACTCCCAAGGCCACCTGCATCCAATATGCAGACAACTCTACTTTAATATATACCGCCTCCTCCTCAACTGAGCTTATAACCCTAACCCAGAATACTTTCAATGATGTAAAAAAATGGTTTGCAAACTGTCAGGTTCTATTAACCTCCAACAAAACTAAACTGCTCATCTTTTCCCCCACCTGCAAATCCTCCTCACTATTCTTTACTATAAGTTCCAACAATGGCACAATCATATCCCCAGATGCTCACACAAAACTCCTCGGTGTCACAGTCGATAATGCCCTAAAATATATCCATGTCAATCAAGCCATCAAATCTGTCAACAAAAAACTGGGCTCCCTATATAGGATTAAACCCTTCCTCACTCCTTTTGCAAGAACCACTATCGCTCTGTCCCACCTACTATCTACCCTTCTCTATGCCTCCCCCATCTTCACTAACCTGAACCAAGCCACGCTTATCAAACTTGCTAGTTGTTACAACCATATTGCTAGATTTGATACAGGTGCTACCTCTAGGGCTCACCATTGTATCATCCTAGCTCAACTAGGATGGTTAGAGTAGCCCAGTCTTCTCTGATACAACCAGCTTATAATAACCCACAAAATACTATCTCAACCCGAAAAAACACCAGCACTAAATAAGATCATCAAACCATACAGCAACCTAAGGACACTACACTCTGCTGACAAACTGCTGGTACAAACAACTAAGAGCACAAATGTGGCTGGGGACTCACTATTCACCAACTCAGTAGGCAAAACTTGGAATATGCTACCTGCCAAACTTATTGTAGAATATGAACAGCTAAAGCATGTGTTTGGGGAAATTGAGTATGTGACAGTTTGTATGTGTTAAAATGTACTATGTACTGTGAACTTTGAATGAACTCTGAGCAACAAGAAAGTACTGAAAAACAAGAGTCTGCCTGAAAGCAGGAAATGTGCCTTTTATGGAAGTGCATCCTATTTTCCTTCTATGCCCAGAGATATGATGATGTGAATTGTCTTATGTTTACGGGTAAACCTTTGATTGGTTAATTGCCCTTTATAATGATCTAATTGGTTCATTTTTATATTTTTGTACTGTCAGCAATATCACCAGTATATAAGCTTGTTTATTCCTTTGTTCTGGGAGTCTCCCTGGTACTTTCCATGAGGCTCCCACACGTGTGTACTGTAGATAATAAAATCCACTGAAAGAGAGAAAGAACTATTTGTCTTCATTTTCAAAGTATTGTGTAATGTAAAAATTGGTGCCGTGACTCGGATCTAAATTTAGAACAAGCTGCAGCAGTCAGGAAGTGGACGAAATACTGCTAATGAAAGGGCCCATAACAGACTTTTCTGTTCCTGCAGTGTTTCTTTCATCTCTCTGTATTTGCCTGCCTTAAAGATTTGAAATTTTTTTCATGCAAGAAAAGATATGATTTCTCTCATTCAGTTGTTTTGAGGTAAGTGGCATGCATTTCTCTTCTGCTATTAAATGTGCAGTATGAGTGTGGATTAATACGGAAATACTGGTGACATACGTATGAAAGGAGGAATGATAGTGGGGTAACAAGACGTTTATATAACGCCTTAGCTAAACCTGTGTTAAACAAGTATAGCTTACTGAGTGAAAATGGGAGCGAGTGCAGGAAAAATAACTGAGCCAGAAGGAGGTACACCAGCTGGTAATATGTTTTATCGTGTGTCCCGGGACAGTTGCATGTTTTTAAATCAGTGGATCGCCCTTACTAAAAATGACGGTGACCTTGCTTTTCCCAAAAATGGTAGTTTTAATAAAGATATATTGACTAATTTGCAAAAGAAATTAAAAAAGAAAGGAAGAATACCAGGGATGTGCTGGGCAGCTTTTAATGATTGGATGTGTGAAGCTAAACAAAGGGAGAAGGACTCGGTCATCAGTAGTCTTGAGGACAATCAAAAGAAACTAAAAGAGCAGATAAAGGAACTGTGACATACTGCGAGTAATCTAGATGTAGCAAACGGTAAACGCTTAAAGGAACCGCCCTTTAAGGGATTATATCCTGTACAAGAATTAAGTAAATTACAAATAACTGAATCATCTGAGGATGATAACCCCTGGTTTCCCCCACCCCTTACGGCTCCTCCACCGCTATATCAGCCTTCACAGGTTCAAGACAGAGCAGTGAGCTCCACAACAGAGGGCGAAGGCTGGTGGGGAGAAGAGCAGACCGCACCCGACTCTGGAAGCGGAAATCAGGCAATGGGAGGTCAGCCTAGCAGACCACTTATAGAACAACCTGACCAAACAGATACAGATAAACCGTCACCTTCACTAACCCGTTCGAAAACAAAAAAACAGCAGAAAAGAAAAGCACAAATGCTTTTTGACCCTAGGTCTAGCCAGCCGAAAAATATCACAATAAAAAAGCTGTATATTTACACAAGGGTAAATATTACAAACAATGTCCAATTGTGATTGAAGACAATGATGGCTACAGTGGTCCAGACAAATCTAATCCATATTCTGACTCTGAATCGGGCACTAGCCCATCAGATGAAGAGGGAGTATTCCCATTGAGAGAAGTCCCAAACCCAAAACATGATAGAGATACGGGACAACCAGCTACTGTGGTGGTACTTAGGGCGTGGTCAGCAGTTGATTTTCAAGCGATCACTAAATCACTTCTGCCTATTCGTAATAACCCAGCGAAGTTTCAACGTGTATTGGCAGGGCATATCTGTTTGCAAAAGCCTACCATAGAAGTGGATAGAGCTGTCCTCCAATATGCTGTCCCAGCTGATCTGATGAAATGTGTCTGGGATCATGCTAATGTTCCCACCCCAATACCGAAGCACAACACACAAGGGGATAATGGATTTGAAGCAGTTAGGCAATGTATAGTTGATGCTATCACTGTAATAGTACCACCTACCCCCAATTGGTCGAAAATTAAATCAGTCATACAGAAAGAGGATGAGCCTATAGACAAATACTTAAATCGACTCACTGAAGCCTTTGAGGCATATTCCGGGTACCCAGAGCCCACCGAAGGACCAGCACAAAGTGGGCTGTCAGCTGCCTTTGTAGATGGGTTACGCCCTCAGATGAGGGACAAGCTAAAGGAAGTATGTTTAAACTGGCCCAGTTTGGGCCTACATGAGTTAGTCCAGCAGGTACAATACCTATCTGACCATTTAGCCAAAGAAAAGAAGGATTTACAGGAGAAATTAGTAAAAGCACAAATCCAAATGTGTAGCGCTTCTGGTCAGCAGGGTAGAGGATGAGGGTGAGGAAGAGTGAGGGGTGGACACCAAGGAGCAGGAAATCAGAATAGACAAAATTGGCAGGGAACACAGTCGGCTCCACCCCAGAATTCCAGTAATCAGACAGAGTGTTTCAACTATGGCCAACCAGGCCACTGGAAAAATGGGTGTCCATATTTGGCTGAGCAACCTACACCATACACTGATACTTCACAAGAGTGGAATTCTAGCAGGACACCGTGAAATCGACAGCAACCACAATGAAGGTTCCCTGAACAGAAACAACAGCAATTGTGTCCTTTTATTCCTGTGGATCAGGATGGACCACATGTTATGTTACTGGTTAAAAATAAACCCTATCCATTTTTAATTGATACCGGAGCAACTAAATCCATGCTAGCTGGCAAAGCAGCCATGAATGTTCCACTCTCTGACAAAATAACTAGAGGGGTGGGTGTCTCTGGTATACCTATTGAGTATTCCAAAACTATTCCAGTCCCAGTAACTTTGGGACCTCTGCAGGATAACCACGCATTCTTAGTAGGACCCCCAGCACCTTTAAATCTATTAGGAAGAGACTTGCTTTGCAAAATGGGGGCCACCATTTTTTGCACAGCTGATGGAGTTTATCTCCAAGTACCTTCAGACCCACAGGATAGTACCCTGGCAGCTTTAGATGACTCTGTCATTTTACAGACTATGTGTATCCAGCTAAATTCTGACAGAAACGAGTATTTACATTCCCTACCCTCTCACCTGTGGACTACTCATGACAATGATGTAGGGTTTTTGACCTCAGCTACTCCTGTAAAAATAACCCTAAAACCAGGTGCAAAGTTACCATGGGTACCACAGTACTCTTTGACAGCTGAGGCTATATCTGGTATTGCCCCTGTTATTTCTGCATTAGAACAGCAAGGGATCATAGTACCCACTACAAGCCCATGTAACACCCCAATGTTACCAGTGAAAAAAACTGGCAAACAAGCTTACAGATTTGTGCAAGACTTGCAGGAAGTTAATAAAGCTGTTTTTCCTGTTTTCCCGATTGTACCAAACCCAGCTACTATATTGAGCTGTATCCCACCTACTGCAAAATGTTTTACGGTAATAGATATTTCATCAGCCTTTTTCTCTATTCCACTACATCCCGACAGTCAGAATTTGTTTGCATTTACCTACAAAGGCCAGCAGTATACTTGGACTCGATTGCCCCATGGATATGTAGAATCCCCAACCTTATTTTCTAGAGAGCTGCATAGACAGTTACAGGATCTGCAACTACCATCATGTTCAGTTCTAGTCCAATATGTGGATGATATTCTTATAGCTTCGCCGGACAGTAATTCATGTAGGGAAGATTCCCTTCTAGTATTAAAGTTTTTGGCTACACAAGGGTTTAAAGTAAATAGATCGAAATTACAATTCTGTCAGGAAAAGGTGCAGTATTTGGGACATATTATTACAATGGGTTCTTGTCAAATACTCCCAAATCACATAACTTCTATTCAAAATGCCCCACGCCCTGTAACTCAGAGGCAGCTTCGAGGATTCCTTGGCCTAGCAGGATACTGTAGACAATGGGTGCCTAATTTTTTCAGAAATTTCGGCCCCCTTGCTACAACTCCTAAAAAAGGATATTACGGAACCTTTACCCTGGACATCACAACACGATGAGGCTTTTCAAGCTATCAAGACAGCCTTGGTAAATCCTCCTGCCTTAGGGTTGCCAGATTATTCCAAACATTTTGTTTTCTTTTGCTGTGAGCGAAACAAAACTGCCTTGGGTCTCCTAGCCCAGAAACGCACTGGAGGCTACCGGCCTATTGCTTACTACAGCACTCAGCTAGATCCAGTTGCCTCTGGTTACCCAGCTTGCTTACGGGCTGTGGCAGCTGCTGCTGTCTTGGTTGACATGGCAGCTCCACTAAGCCTGGGACATGATACTATACTAGCAGTCCCACAGGCAGTTCAAGCATTACTTTTGAAAACAAGAACACAGTATCTTTCAAATGCATGTCTTACTAAGTATGAATTAAGTTTAATAAATAACCCCACCCTGCAAGTCATACGCTGCCCACCACTGAACCCTGCATCTTTAATTCCAACATCGGATGAGGGCAAACCACGATTGTGTGCTTGTAGTTAACTCTGTTCTTTCTCTTGTATGACACTCCTTTGCAAAATCCTGATTTGGTTCTTTTTGTTGATGGATCCTGCTTACGAACAAACTCTGGAGAATTCCAAGCAGCTTGGTCAGTCTGTACTCCGACTGAAGTTTTAAGGTCAGCACGATTACCCCCAGGCACTTCCGCGCAGGCTGCGGAACTAGTGGCATTATCGAATGCATGCAAAATAGCTAAGGACAAGTCTGTTACTATATATACTGACTCCCGTTATGCCCATGGTGTTGTTCATGATTTTGGTATACTATGGAAGGAACGAGGGTTTTTAACTTTTTCCGGGGCACCAGTTAAAAACCATTTTTATATCAATAACTTGCTACAAGACTTATTGTTAAAATCTGAACTTACTGTTGTTAAACGTGCAGCCCATCACTCTAATGACTCTTTTGAAACTAAGGGCAATAATTTAGCTGATTGGGCTGCTAAATAGGCTGCTCTCTCACAAACTGTTCAGGGACATTTTTTGCAGCCTTTGCAACCAATGGTTACTTTTGATACCACAGTGTTAAATGCTTTACAGCATGAAGCTCCAGAATCAGAAAGGAGAACATGGCTGGCTCAAGGTTGTTTTAAATGCTCTGATTTCATTTGGCAACATCCAGATGGCAGACTGGTCTGCCCAATGTCCATGCTAAATTCTCTTATTAAAGCGTATCACTTGCCAGCTCATGTTGGGGTACAAGCTTTAATAAAACAAATCCAAAAGGAGTGGTTTGCCCCAGGACTTTCTGCTTCTGTACAGCATTTTTTGAGCATGTGCTCCATTTGTTTACAGTATAACATTTCAAAATGCACTATGGCTCCCGCACAACCACTGCCAAAACCATTGGGACCATTTTGCGCTTTGTAATGGGATTTTATTGAAATTCCGCCCAGTGCTCATTTCATATATGTTCTAACTGTTGTTGATGTTTTTTCTGGGTGGTTAGAAGCCTACCCATGTACCAAAAATGATGCTATTTCAGTTGCTAAGAAACTTTGTTATGAATTGACACCTCGTTTTGTTGTTCCCTTTCAAATATATTCAGACCGTGGAACACATTTTACTGCTCAGTTAATTGATTCACTGTGTAAAATGTTAGGCATCACTCTAAAATTTCATTGTCCATATAGACCACAGGCATCAGGTATTATTGAATGCATGAATCAGACTCTGAAAACCAGACTGGCAAAAATTACTACTGAAACGGGCCTCACTTGGGTACAGGCCCTACCTTTAGCCCTACTCTCTATGAGAGTGCAAGTACATCCTACTAAAGGTCTTTCTCCTCATGAAATCCTCATGGGCCACCCTATGCATATGCCCATGACTCCAACACCACCCTTTTCTGAGTATGATGCATTTGATCATGATATTCTTAGGTATTGCACTTCTCTTGTTTCTTTTTTACAGTTTCAGATAGCAGCGGCTCAACATATCCCTGATCCTTTCCTGTCCTCGGCACTACAACCAGGAGATTGGGTGTACGTCAAGTCATTCTCTCAAAAAACAGCACTTCAACCACGCTGGAAGGGGCCCTTCCTGGTTCTACTGACGACATCATCAGCGGTTCGACTAGAAGGCTCACCCACCTGGATTCACATATCACACGTCAAGAAGGTCATCCCATTGGAAGGTCAACAACCTTTACCTTTTGCTACTCCTGATTCTCCACCTATTGCTACTCGTACTCGAAGTCATACTGTACCAACACCTGACAATGCCTGACATTTATCCATTTGGACAACCTCACCCTCCTGACACAATACAGGTGCAACCACCATTTCCACAAAAGTACTGCACAACTATTTTGGTGGTTATTCTTGTTGTTTTGATATTTTTACTGTGGCCATTTCTATTTCCTACTCCAACTACGCCTCATGCCAAACGAGCTACATGGCATCCACCTTTCAACACCTACCAAGCCATTAAATACACTTATGCGTCATCCCTCAATATCTCGGACTGCTGGATTTGCACTGCTATTCCTACTGTTCATGGGGGATTGATGCTAAATATAGTCCCTTTAGGGATTAATGAAACCTGGATGAATTTGATCCACGATACATCAGATGTTATTTCAAAGGACAAGATAGCATTACAGTTGTGCCTCCACCAAAATGGAACTGTGTGTTTTCAAAAACTTGGTAAAACTAGAGTCGGGTGGAGCCATTGTAACAAAACAGTGGTACATAACTGCACTGCAGACAATTCAGGTTGTGTGACAGATTTCTCACCTATAAAAAGACTTGTTAAAAACTATATAGCTAACTTTTCCCAGAAAATAGAAACTGTTTATTGGAAAATATTCCAAGGACTGCAGGACACTGGGGATCGCTTCAAGTCTATCAACATCACCATTAAAGTAGAAAATTGTTATTTTGTGTGCGGAAGAAAAGCATATAAATGGCTACCAGGAAACTGGTCTGGCAGCTGCTTCCTGGGCTACCTAGTTCCAGCTATTCGACATGTATCTGCATTACCTAAAGGGAAAATTCGGAACGTTCAAGAGGTCAAGAAGCCTACTAACCCTGTAGGTAAAGTTGATGCTTCATGGATCTGCCACCATGATTTAGTTCCTGCTAGCAGCAAAGGACTGTCCCACATGGACTTGGGTGATGACGTCATATCATGGGCTGGTATAATTCCATCATACGGAGCAGTGAAATCAATTTGGGAACTGAGAAAGCTATCTAAGTTGCTTGAAATATTAAGCAATGCTACATTTTCTGCCTTAGAACTAGTGACTGATGAATTGACTGCTATGAGAGCTGTAGTACTCCAAAACCGTATGGCTCTTGATTTCACCCTAGCGGCGAAAGGAGGAACTTGCGCTTTAATCCAGGAGGAGTGCTGTACATTTATTCCTGATAATCCGCACGAAATTGAAAGCCATCTTGAACTGATTCAAAGAATTTCCGAACTCTCAAAGGCCAAAGAGGCTAATAGTTCAACATGGGCATGGTTAACCAACCTGTTCTCAGGCTGGGGAAGTGGACTGTTGAAGTTGATGTTATTAATTGCAGTATTAGCAATTGTTGCTTTTCTTGTCTTATTCCTAATCAAAGCACTGATCTTGAAATTAATGGCTTCAAAAACTGTGAAGAAAGTGTCTAAGTTTTATATGCCTGCAGCTATGAATGTAGATGAGGAAATGACAATGTTTTCTAATAATGAAAAGACCACTAGCATGGTTATGCTAGATTTGGGATAAATGTATGATAGGTTAAATGGTGATGCTTACACAGCATCGAATGGGGATTGTAGAATATGAAAAGCCAAAGCATGTGTTTGGGGAAATTGAGTATGTGACAGTTTGTATGTGTTAAAATGTACTGTGTACTGTGAACTTTGAATGAACTCTGAGCAACGAGAAAGTACTGAAAAACAAGAGTCTGCCTGAAAGCAGGAAATGTGCCTTTTATGGAAGTGCATCCGATTTTCTTTCTTTGCCCAGAGATATGATGATGTGAATTGTCTTATGTTTACGGGTAAACCTTTGATTGGTTAATCACCCTTTATAATGATCTAATTGGTTCATTTTTATATTTTTGTACTGTCAGCAACATCACCAGTATATAAGCTTGTTTACTCCTTTGTTCTGGGAGTCTCCCTGGTACTCCCCATGAGGCTCCCACACGTGTGTACTGTAGATAATAAAAACCACTGAAAGAGAGAAAGAACTATTTGACTTCATTTTCAAAGTATTGTGTAATGTAACAATACTCACCAATCCTCCTTAACCCAGTTCAAAAAAAGCCTCAAACTACACTTCTAACAGCATTGGCAGTGTCCCTGCTTAAACCCTGACTAATCACCACCCGCTGTTCCTGCAAACTCTCCCTAAGCATTTCAATATTATACTCTAATAAGTGTACGAATTCTTGAAGGGACTTAGCCCATAACTCCATGTATTATAGTCTGAAATTGAAGCCACATGATTTTGATGTTGTCTACTATGTTTTATCCATGTTTGTCACCCTACTGAAAACTGCATATTATACTTATCTGTAAATGTTTCTATTGTTCCTAATGTATTTATACTCTGCTTTCTGGAGCTTTTCTCCCCGGGCCTCCGCTGAAAATGGACATATATCCAGTTGGACTTTCCCGGTAAACAAATGTAAAATAAATAATAAATAAATACAATACAGTCCCCAATGACAAGAGTCCTGGGTAATGTATTTGCTTTCCTTATGAGCTTTGCTCTTGGGACTCCACTTGGTGTAGTCTTATGTGTGGTATTTGGTGTTTCTTTTGGTGAGAGCTTTTATAGATTGCTGAGTATAGACATTGCCATTTATAAGCTTAGGAGGTCCTTGAGGTTTGGTAAGATTGTTTTTTAATGCCTCAACATAAGTTGGTCTATGCGTGGTGGACACTGTGTGTAGTGGATGTAGTGTGTGTGCTCTTGACAACTTTGTTTGTATGTAAGATTTTTGCCTCCAGTGAAGTTGTGAATGTGCATCTCTCGCATACTGTGTTTGTTTCTTTAAGGGGTAATGGTTGTCTGTGAAAATGAGACAATTGCTACATTGTCTCAGGATGCCTATATCTACCAAGCTGGCTATGGAGATATTTGGAAATTGCATATCCATGTTGTCCAGATCTGTATTTGGGTGGGCTACTGTAGGTGGTGGTCTGGGTTATACAGAGGTCTCCTTGGGTGGTCTCTGGCGTTTGGCATGAGACTAGGTTAGATTGTGCTAAGATTTCACAGTAGTGCTGTTTAATGTGCAGACTGTTTAAAGACGTGAAGATATGAGGGTTCACATGACTTGCCACCCTAAAACAACTGCTTTTGAGTTATACTTGTTGAAGCTCTTGCTTTCTTTATCTTTTCATTAATTAGTGTGATTTAATTTGACATTTGCTGCTGTACTTCAAGAGTTAGTAGTCCATTCATCTTGCATGTTATACAACAGCAAGTAACATTAGTGTGAAAATAAAATAAAAAGTAATGGCACAACCAGAATCCCTGATATTTAAAATACAGAAAATGAATGTATACCAAATATATTCTGAACTATTTTGATAATATATACAGTGGTAAAGTTGATTGGGATGATCATTGACTAGATGGCTGGTTAGTGGCTCTGAGAAATAAAGAAATAAACAGTGTGAACTTGTTTATAAATTGCAAGGATATATAAAATATAACAATTCTTTATACAGCAGGGATCTGGCCAGTTGACATTTCAGCTTTATAAATGTATTCTAGTTATTTTAACTTCCAGATTACTGTAATTTTACACCCATTTTATACTAAATTAGGAGATTCTTCAGTCTATGCAAAGCATAACCATTACACAAGTAAAGGATGGCACAGCTCAACATTAGTTAGGTCATTACATGCCAATATGTTGATAAAAAAAAATCATTGCCTAAACTGTCAATGGTAAATCAAATATAAATTTGAATACTATTTTTATCAATTTGGATTCTGTTCATGTAGACAGACGGCTCAAGCAAACATACTAAACTAATTGATATGAATCTATTTGGAGAAAAAAATCTATGGAAATGATAACATGAATTCAGTTACATATAATTATAAGAAGTCATTTGATACAGTGAATAGGATGCTTATTTGGAAAGTGCTTCAGTATTCCTGTATTCCAGATCACTTTAGGTCTTTTATTTAAAATCTGTACAGTAATACCGATACATGTATTAAGATTTAAGAATACTGACTAACGGAATCCAACAAGATGCCTTCTTGTAGCTACCCTTTTAGTAATAACTATAGCCTGTCTTACACTGGAAAATATTCCTTTGAAAATACAAGCTACAAGTATATCTATACTTGCAGTGCCACTGCCATTGCATAATCTGATGACTTGTGATTTTATCTGATTATGAAAAAGATAGTTTACTGATTTAAATATTATGTATTTCTTGCTGAGTCAGATCTTTGAGAAGGCTAAGAAAGTTACAAGATATACAGGTCACCAAGCAAAATCAAGTCATTACATTTTTGGTTTTCAACTTCTGGGTTTCTCTTGTGACCAGATTTCTGTCCTGTTGATCATTATTGATTCACCTTTTTTCTGGAGAAGATACAGATGATATATATTTATATATAGTTACCAGTTCTTTGTCAAAATAACTTTTAGTGATTTATTAAACTAGTGCTAGTGTTTTATCAAAAGACTATAATGTCAAATGCCATGAATGTCACTACTCAGAACACTGACATTTCATAGCTTGTGTGAAGTTTGTCTGCATGCATTTAAGTGGGGTTTGCTTACTAATTCTAAAACTTTTGGATACAGTGAAAGTTTTGGTAGTAAGGTTAGGAGTCACATACAAGTATTTACAGCTCAGTGTAAGGTCTAGGTAAGGGGATAGATTTAGTGTTTTCTTTGTGTGTGTGTGTGTGTGTGTGTGTGTGTGTGTGTGTGTGTGTGTGTGTGTGTGTGTGTGTGTGTGACTTGTGTAGTGAAAGGATTTTTCATAAGGTACTGTGTTAAGTTACAGTTAAGGGCAGCAACATGGTTCAGGTTAGGGTTAGCAGAGATGAGTGAGCTGGTCCATGAAAATTACAAATTGCTTGATAACCATTAACACTACAATTGTATCAACCTTTCCTAGATATTATCATTATTAAGATTTGTCCAAATTTTAAACATACCTCAGTTGTCTTTACTGATCTTTTTTTCTTTTATGAATCTTGTTGTGCCTTTTTCTATGAGTTGGTTTAATTAAGTATGAAAAGTGTTCAAAAGTTCCTGTGGTGTAGTGGTTGCCCAATGATAGCCAGTGAGCTGACCATCTGATTATAGAAGGGCTGTAGAGTCTCAATTCCTAGTTCTAAACATTATGTATTAGCTAATGTGTTTAACTGCTGTTGAGTATCAATGTGGCAAGTCAGACATCTCTGACATTCAATAAAAAATGTAACAATCCACTAGGCATCCTGGAAAAGGGACCTTAGGTGTAGATTTGTATCCCTTCAATAGATACCTAATGGTGCTTATGGATAAAAAAAGCTATTTTCTCTTTATGCTGGTATAGGAGTTAACATGACATCAGAAGAAATCACTTCTTATTATATTTTCCATTATTACATGCATCCTTTCCTTGATTAAAGAGGTAAAAACATGACAAGAGTATTTTTCCACAAATGAAGTGTCTTAAAAATAATAGAAATTATACTAAAATTCTTCTAGTAGCATAATTTGTTCAGGATGCATTCCACGACAATGTTTGTTGAAGGTTTTATTTTGTCATGCTACTGCCATGGTTTATGTTTCCTCAATATTTATTTCAAGGGATAGTCTCTTGAGATTTCACCTATTTTATCTACTAGCTATTGTAAATCCTCCGGTGATGTTAAAGGGCCATAAATAAGCACAGCTCTACAAGCTCCTTATTTGAGGAGTTTGGCCATAAATAACCACAACTCTACAAGCTACTTATGCGAGGAGTTTGTTGTTTTTGTTATTCACATTGCTTAGGAATAGAAGTTTAAGCATCAATAAGGCAATTCAATTTTACTTGAGTAACATGCTTACACTTTCTTGAGCAAGATATAGAAGTAAATCTACTTACCTGCTTTGAATCTTTTTTGCATTTGACAACTTGAGAAACAGGGCTGGAAGGAGGTACTATGAAATACATGGAGACAAAAATATATCTATAGTCAGGGAAAGGAACACGTGGAAGTTTTGGATAATTCTTAAGGCCAACAAATGCTGAATAAAGTCTTGGCAAGAAATTTGTCTTACCTGGAGCAGAATAGTGCAGTCTTTTCACCCCCTGCCCCAATTCAGCACCAGAGCAATCAGTACAAAATAAGTTACTGTCAGGCCCACATGGTTACATTCAGAATCAAACAGGTTATTGTGAGAGCCACAGGGTTAATGAGATTCCTCAAAGTACTAGAGTAATCATTAATAAATTAGTTACTGTCATGGTCACATGGTTGCAGTGTTATTCTCAAGCAAATCATTCACTGTTAAGGTCACAATGCTACAATGAGATTTCCTGAGCAAGTACAACCAACATGAAATGAATTACTGTCAGGATCACATAGGTACAATGAGATTCCAAGAGTACCAGAACAGATAGCTTTCAACTATCCTCATTCCTCATCATCAGTCATCATCATCATCATCATCAACCCCCTTTTTCCCCATTTCCTACATGGGGTCAGATTAGGTTCATAGGTTCATACTAGGCTATCTGCCCTAGGGCATTTATAAGCCTAGCCAGAGTGTGTTTGGCTTTCGCCACCCATTTTAAATTAATTTTGCTATGCCCTTTTTCGAGGTTAGTATACTGTGCCTCTGTCTAACAGTGACACAGAAGTGATACCCGGGGTAAAACCTACGGTCTCCCATCCACTCATCAAGATTCCTCTTGAAGAGAGTCAATGAGGGACTCTGCCTAACCTGGACTGGGATTTTATTCCAGAGTGAAGGGAGCCTCTGGGTTATGAATCTGTCCCTCCAGCATGTCCTATTTATTTCAGTGCTGAGGTTCAAGTCTCTCGAGCGCGTAGCTCGATGGGATTTGAATTTTCTGAGGTGCAGCATGTCCATTAATTCCGGGTTGGACATGGCTTTATACATCAGGCACAGATCGCCTCTGAGCAGGCGGTATGCCACTGAGTAGAGCTGGAGTTTCTTTAACCGGGCAGCATATGGCATCTGTTTGAGCCCTTTGATCCTCTTGGTGAGGTACTTTTGGGGTCTTTCCAGTTGCTGCAGGTGTCTGGTAAGGTACATCCTAAAAGGGGCATTGTACTCAATTATGGGCCTGATGAGGGATGAGTAAAGAGGCACGATGACCTCCCCTGATCTAGATGTGAATCCCTTCATGATTAGGTGGGCTATATAAAATGTTTTTCTAACCACTTTGACCACGTGGTTGTCAAATGAGAGATTGCTATCAACTTGGGTCCCCAGGTCCCTAATTACTTCTTCTGTACTTAATGGTTACCACCTATGTGGTAATTTGTGAGCACTTTGTTTTTGCCAAAGGGGATGACTATACACTTTTTGGCGTTTAGCTTGAGGCCATGGCTCTGGCACCACTTGTCTGTTTCTATGAGGCCCTTTTGGAGGATGCTTGTGTCGGCTGGAGAGTCAATTATGGTGCCCAGTTTGCAGTCATCTGCGAACTTGGTCAGCCACAGTCCTTCCGTGTTGGCCTGTACCTCCGAGAAATATATACCGAACAAGAGAGGTCCCAGGACTGAGCCTTGTGGGACGCCACTTGTAACTGGTTTGGAGTCTGACATGGCTCCAGCAATTCTAACCATATGTGTTCTGTCCTTGAGCCAGTTTGCAACCCATCTAGTGACATAGGGGTTTATATTTAAGCTGGTGAGCTTATCTATAATGCCCGAGTGGGGTATTGTATTGAAGGCTTTTGCGAGGTCCAGGTAGGCTGTGTGGACCACCTTCCCCTCGTCAATGGCCTTGGTGACTGTTTCAAAGAAATCAACCAGGTTTAAGAGGCAGGATCTGCCCTTAACAAAGCCGAACTAGCTAGATGTCATGTCAACTGTCGCCATCTCTCTCAGTTAAAGGCTGTCTTCCCTTCAATAGTCATGCCTGTTTGTCTCAGGTCTTCTCTCACATAATCCATCCATCTCTTTGCTGGACAACCTTGTTTCCTCTGGCCTTCTTCCTGCCTGCCCCAAATCTTTTTCAGCAGTCTGTACATGTACCTGAACCATCATAAACTGTTCTCTTTGACTTTTTGTGCAGTTGGATCTACTCTGGCTTCTGCTCTGATGTCTTCATTTCTTCATTTCCATAGTGTGCATCCTACCCCCATCACAGCATTTCATGTCCATCAACTTTAGATTCCTCAGCTGCTCTGCTTTTCTGCCCAGGTTTCTGTATCATACAGTAGTTGTACCACTATATTGTACACCTTACATTTCAGCTTCTTTGTCATTCTTCTGTTATATGCTATCCCTGACACTCTGTGCCAGTAGGCTGCATCTCCTCTGATTCTAGCTTTGACCTCATCATTCAGACTCCCCATGTCTTGTGGACTTTGTCATCACAATTACATTACATATCATCTGACTTTGCACTGTGGTCTATTCCACTTCAGTAGCACACACACACACACACACACACACACACACACACACACACACACACACACACACACACACACACACATGCACACACTTTAACAGTCAGTGGTATTGCAGATCTTCTGTACATGGATGCATGCTGCCTTCTGTACTGTGTGTGGCTGCGGATGCACATGTCTTTTGCTATGTAACACAGCCCTCTCCTTTATGATGCCTACTGTGAAGTTAATCTGATAATGGCCCTCATAAAGTCACAGCTTTGTGGTTGTATCTGGTGGTCACTGCTCTTTATGCCTTTTGCCACATTATGTACTTGTGCTGCGTTAGTGTGCTACCCTACTGTTGCTAAGTGCCTCACTCTCTCATTTGTCATACTTCTATTTTGACATCTTCTTTTATCACTGTGGTGTGTACTGGCTGCATTGAGTTGTTTGGAACATTTGTGCTGATTATTACAGTTCCCTGTGATCCTCAAACCTTTGTCATATAACAGATGTGCTTGTCTCTCATTTGGGTTTATCACTGTCTGCAGTTATATCTCAGAATTAATGGCAGTAGTTAATGCATAAGTTTCCCATAACATGAATTTGACATATTTTATATATATATATATATATATATATATATATAAACTAAATGTGTATATCTCTAAGCATTGTACAGAATACCTTTCAACTAGTCTTGTCTCTCAGGTATATATATTATTATATATTCCTCTGTGTTGCTTTTTCTGGATAGTCATGCATCCACTTGGGGCAGTGCCAGAAATTAATGCCAGCACAGTCTATCATCCAGATCTCACAGCACTCCCATCCCAGTGAAGTCAGAGGGGAAGGCCCTTACACCCTAAAATCATGGCAGTAAGGAGGATGCATCTTGTTTTTCATCATATGTACATTATTTTCTATAACTTTCTTTATCCTTTGCATGCTGACCATCAACACTTCTCTAGTGTGCCTTAACCCGATTTGATCACCTACACTGAGTATCACCAGTAGAGAGTGAGAGACAACCACAGGAGCCATCATCCAAGCAGCCATGGAGGTGGTCTTTGCTCAGGCTTCCTGGTAATGAGGGGTATTTCTGTTAAGGCCCTAACCTTACCCTGGTGGCTGAGATGAGCACTTGTATCACCATGGGACATCCTATGTTTCCCTTACTTGTGCATGCTTCCACCTACAAGCTACAAGGGGTACTACTACAAGCTTTGGATTGCCCAGCTCATTTACCCAGCCACATCCACTATCATGCACGCCTTCGCTTGCTTGTTGTTTGTAAGCTAACTGGAACTACTGCTTCTTCTCTGCACGATATGCAAATCAGCCCTGTCCACTTATTCTCATGCTCCCCCACCTGCCTCTTCCCACACCTACATTGTTATTCCATCATGTCATCTGCATAATAGTCAGAGCTTTATCCTTCTCAGACACAGAGTCGGGGTTTTAATCATACTTGCATAATGAAAACATATCAATAAATTTTCTTTTTTGTGTCCACACACAATTTATCCTCTATCCTTCCCACCAGCTCAGATGAATAATAGTCATAATTACACTTGCATTTTTACCAACTGGTATGAGAAATTCACTCATAGTGAAGCCATAGCTAAATGGTAGTCTGTCCAGTTCTCTTCTACCACTGGGGCAGAATAACCCCAATTCACCCCCCAATTGATAAAAACACCTCTCCCTCCTGGGGCACTCACTCCTTCCTGTCCTAACTAATCATCTTTCTGACAACACAGATTTGCTTTTGATCATGCCGCTGTGCTAGTGAGACAGTTACCAGGGCTCTCTGACTAGTTTGGCATAAATTGTTAATATGAAGTATATCCTGAAGTCCACATTTTGATTCCGTAATTCTCTACTTAACACTACTATACAGCTCTCTAAGAACCTCGTAGATACATGAACAGTGCTCTGGGTCACGCATCAAAAAAGAAACGTATGCCAAATGACCTTGCCTGATAGCAAAATGACAGATACGATGCCAGCATTTATTTCATCTGTTTAATATGCCTCAGGCTTTAAGAGTACGTATTAGTAAGAGAATGCACTAATCATACCTCAGATAAACCTTTACAA
>NC_056737.1:1414067815-1414070315 GCF_019279795.1 Protopterus annectens | reverse complement strand
ACTGGAGGTAAAGCTCTCTCTAACCAAGACTGAACTTGACAGTCAAGAGTAGAAGGTAAACACTTGCACCACACCACACTCATCACATACTCCCACTAAACCTACCCCACCAAAATCCACACATAGAAACACAAAAACATTTGCAGAGGCTCTCAATAATAATCTGCTCAAGCAACAGAGACCTCCAAAGCAAAAACGCAAGCAATCTCCACCCCCAACACAACCCAAATGATACATAGCCCACAGACTCAGTGTGCCAATAAACCAAAGCCCATAAGGCACACCAACGTACCCAACACACTAGGCATAGGTGACTCTATAGTCAGGCACACTGATATCCCACTCACCAGGCTAAACAAGGAGAAGGTTACTGTTAGCTGCCTGTCGAATGCCATGATCCGCCACATAACCCACGCACTCAAGGCACTCCACAATAAGCACAAATATGACTCTGTCATTGTCCATGTTGGTGTGAATGACCTGAGACTTACCTCCCTGGACTACATGAAAAGAGACATGGAAGAGCTCTTCGATCTTGTAGCCCAGGCAGGTATGACCCTAGCCCTGAGTAGCATCCTGCCATCGCCCAGAATGATACCACAGTACAAGGACAAAATGATTGACTTCAACAATTGGCTAAGCTTCCGGTATCATTCTAAGGGGATCCAGTATCTGTCTGCCTGAGAAGACAGGGTCGACAGACCACGATGCTTTGCCAGAGATGGCCTGCACCTGTCACCCCTGGAATTCTGGATACTGGCTAAGGATCTTGCCGCCCCTATAGTGCCTTTTTTAGGCAAGGTTCAAATGACAAATTCACCACCATAACAGGAACAGGCAAGCAAAAACTGAGGGTAATGCTACTCAATGCTAGTAGTCTAAATCTCAAAATGCACTCACTTGAGGCACTCCTTAAAATGGAGAACATTGTTATCTGTGCAATGACTGAGACCTGGTTCAAGACTCTAGAGAACACCCCTGCATTACCAGGCTGTAACTCATACCACACTTTTTGGCCATCTAACCTGGACCAGAACACCAAAGGTGAAGGTGTGTCCATATTCATTAAGGATATCCACGCCTACAGGCTAGTTGTGCAGCATAATGCATCCGAGATTTTCTAAGTGCAAATAACTCTGGGCAAAACTGCAGTCCAAATTGTAGCTTGCTACAGATCCCTCACCATGCCCCAGGATTCCCACTCCTCTTTTCTTGATATACTGGAAAATATTAGGGTTCAACCAAATACCCTAATAATGGGCGATTTCAACTACCCCACCATTAACTGGGAAAACTACTCATGTACCAACTCCTTCACTCAATGGTTTCTAGAATTCATAAATTCCAATGCCCAGGATCAACTTATCCACACCCCAACCAGGGGCAACAATATCCTACACCTAGTCATTACCAACATGAGTGACTGGTGTTTCACACCTGAAATCAACTCCTCGTTGGTCAGATCCGACCATAAGCTAATCACCCTAGATATCCTCATCTCGCTGCCACCCACCATTAAGGCAACCACAGTAAGAAATTTCTGCAAAGCCAACTTCATGCTTCTTAAGACAGAAGTGGCAAACTTCATGACACACATGCAGATGGACCATACAGTTATGAATGCTGAATCCTACACAAATGCACTCTATAAGCATTTACACAAGTGCATGGATCATGCTATCCCAAACAGAACCAAGACACTATCCTCCAAAAATAGGAAGCCAATCTGATGGTCCCCTGCCATAAACAAACTCTACAACAGAAGGAAGAAACTGTTGCAAAAAAGAGTAAAATCCCATAAGTGGAGGAGCTGCCTGGTCAGCCTCAGTAAGAAGTTGAGATCCCTTATAAGATCCTCCAAAGCTAGCTATGAAAACAAAATTGCCACTGATTCTAAGGGCAACCACAAAGTATTCTATAACTATGTAAAGAATCTCAATGGCAACACACAGATCTGCTCTGAGGTTACACACAATGGCATGAAAATTAAAGAACCAACTGATATTGCCAAAATCCTGGCAGATAGGCTCAGTGCTAACTTTATCCACCTCTCACCCCCTAAAGGGCCCATATCTATACAGGAAGAATGCAGAGTCCCTGTAATCACATCTATGCAGGTAAAAGGTGCACTCTCTAACACCAAAAAAACAGCATCCATGGGACCAGACACCATCCCAGGTTGCATTTTACACGAACTTCAGAACAAACTGGTTCCCCACCTAAGCACCATGTTCAATCACAGTCTCATGTCAGGCTTTGTGCCCACTGAATGGTGCACAACAACAGTTATCCCACTCCACAAAGGGGGAGCCACCACTGATCCTGGGAACTATCGTCTTATTAGCCTGACGAGCCTGGTCTGCAAGGCCATGGAACGTATCTTCATGGAACTCATAAACAAAGACATTGGTAACCTCCAAACTCTGGACCCCACCCAGTTCAGGTTTGTGAAAGGCAGATCATGCCTTCTGAACCTGATCGACTTCTTTGAGGCAGTAAC
>NC_056737.1:1413972815-1414062815 GCF_019279795.1 Protopterus annectens | reverse complement strand
AGGAGTCGTTTGAGGTAATGTCAGTAACAAAGACAAAGAATAGAATAGTTCTATGTACAGATCTTTAGTGGCACCAGCAGTAAAGAATTCTTCTTCTGAAATCAATTATCAGTTTAAATATTAAAAGGCCTATTGTTAAGGTAGTTTTAGAAGTAACAGATGACTGTTTGATCAAAACCAGGTGAGTCAAGTTTGTTTAGCAGAAGTTGGTGCTGACATTTTCAAAGGCCCTTTTTAAGTCAAAAAATGTCTCCTGTGGCCATATTACTTTCCATAGCTGAATACAATTTGTCATGGACTATGTAGATAGCAATTAATGTATTATGTCCAAATCTACAGCTGAAATGAGAATCGATTGAGTCCATACTTTTTTTAGATGTTCGAGCAGCTGTAAATCTGTTATTTTTTGAAGATTTTTATTATGAAGCAAAGAACTGAAATTGGTTGAAAGTCTTAAGGTATACAGGGATTGGGGTTTAAGGATAAGGATGATTATTGCATGTTTAAATTGGGCGGCCACGGTGGTGCAGCGGTTAGCGTTGCCACCTCACAGCAAGAGGTTCTCCAGTTTGATTCTCAGCTGGGGTGCCTTCTGTGCATGTCCTCCCTGTGGTTGCATGGGTTTCCTCTGGGTGCTCCAGTTTCCTCCCACATCCTAAAGACATGCAGTAGGTGAAATGGACACTCTAAATTGGCCCTAGGTATGAGTGTGTGCCTGTGTGCCTTCTCTGGAAGGTTGGGCGCTGGGCTGGCAACTCGACACCGTAAAACTCCACAGCCAATCATGAGCAGAAAGATGATCTGCTGTGGCGACCCCTAACTGGGAAAAAGCTGAAAGAAGAAGAAGATTGCATGTTTAAATTGTTTAGGGATTAGGGAAGCAATGAGAAAGCGGCTAAATACAGAGGCAAAGAGTTTAGATAGAGGGTATGCTGTGATAGAAAAGAAAGCTAATATAGACTGTGTGGATTATGGTGCAGTGTATGTTTGAGCTTTCTTAGTAGTTTTTGCACAGTTTTAGGGATTATCCCTCAAAATAGAAGGAGGGTACAGCATAGGATTATGGTTTGCAGATGGGGAGAATAGATAGGAAGAAGGGTATTTAGGTTAATCTGATCAAGTCAGGTGTTTGTACTTAACAGTTTGACAGGAGAATTTCTAATTTCTTTGAAAAGCTTTAAATTAGAGTTTTTCAGTTGCAATTTGTTTGATGACTTTCAAAAACTACCTTGATTGAGAGGAGGTAATAGTTTACTTCATAGATAGGTTGATTTGGCATTTTTAGTTTCTAATTTACATTCATTTTTTTAAATAAGTAAAGAAGTCAAGATGCTTGGGTTATTGCTAGCTTTCCAAATGTTTCAGCTTTTAAATCACAAGGTATAGTGAGCATTAGGACCACTACATAATAAGAACACTTACTGAAAATAGCTTCAAGAAGAGAAACAAAATCATCTCATGATGGATGGCAATACACAAAATGTATGTATGTGCCAGTTTATTACTACCAGCTCACTATTATCTAGCAATAAAATATACCAATAATTTCACACAGCCTATCAGAACAGAACAGAACATTAGCCAAAATAAAGCAAAACCAAAGGAACATGAAAGAACGGCACTTAGGTTCATAGGTAAGTACAAGGCTGCATGTCCTTGCAGGCCATTTTTAAGCCTAGCCAATTTGCCTTTTGGTGCTTGAATTAAGCATTTGGTGTTACATTGTCCTTACCCATCTCATGGTCAATAATTACATATTACCCCAAATGAGACTAACGGGGATCATAAATTAGATAATCTGAGGGGACCCATGTATGGGATAAAGTATTTAGGAGCTGCCTCTGTCCATTATTAGTACAAGGGGCAGTCCTGAGGTAAAGTTTCTTTTACCCATCCATAGAACCAAGCTGAGCTTGAATATGGACAGGGATTAGTTCTGTTTTCTGTGGATGTGGAATCTGTTGCAGAGTAGTGGTGTCCTCTACAAGATATACCTGTCCCTCCAAACCATTCTGTTGTTGTTACAAAAGAGGTTTAGATCCCTAGACCAAGTATTTTTATGCTGTTTGACTTGATGTGCTGTAAATGCATCAGTATTGGGTCAAAGAATGCCTTGTATGCCAGAGACAGGTCACCTCTTAGCAGTCTGCATGATACTGAGTATCCTTAAAGTAAAAAATAAAATGTGCAAAACATCAAGCACAAATATGAGTTATGAAATTATTGATCTATTTAGTGCAATCTAACAGCCCTTTCTATAGTATTGGTCCAAATCTAATATCCTGTATGAAGTAGGCAGCAAGCAGCCTGGGTCCCCATGGCTTTCCTACCTGCACCCCCTGAACTAATTTATCCTACTGCAAGGTTGTACAATCTTAGGGTAGGTTAAAGATTTTTCCATAATGAAGAGTGTGTGATGGAATGAGTTCAGTCAGTCACAGTGTGCTCAACAGTGGAGTTATCACATAACTAAAATTCTAAGGATACATAAGAGTAAAAGCTAATATAACAGCATTCACTCAGGGAATTATACTTCTCTCATGTGCAGTACTAATTATAACCTCTTGTGCTTCACTCTCAGTGTAAAATTAGTACACACCTCTCAAATTATGATAACCTCATAATCAATGTTATAGTATCCATTATCCTCTGTAGGTATATTGAGAAGCATTCTATAGTGTCAAAATAATTCTTACCTATGGCCTACAGATGGTAAGTTAAGTCTTTGTACTATGTGCCATATAATGTACTTTCTAGTCTACTCTGCACCTAAATTACAGTTTAGTATGCTCTATTATCTGACCATAAGATGCATAGACAACAGTTGAAGGTCAGTCATGTGGAAATTAAACACTAAAGTCACATTTTATGAGAAATATTTTTTTTAATCAGAGTTCAGATATTAATCATAAAAAAAGTGTGTGTGTGTGTGTGTGTGTGTGTGTGTGTGTGTGTGTGTGTGATCTGTGTGCCGCTTATTCACTTTCTGTACCCATATACTGAAACTCTGAGGTCGTCACCCATTCATCTTCTGTGCCCTCCCACCCCATGACCTCATTCACACAAATTTACTCTTTAACCAGCCGTGCATAATTAAAAGTTGACCATTTCCCAAAACAATGACTCCCCAAGACAAGAGGTAAAGAAAGGTTTTCTTTTTACTTTATTTTGGTGAAGATCATTGTTTACATCAGGAATTTACTAAAAAGTAATGCAGATCCAGATGTATTAATCAACTGGAATTTTGTGAAAGCATAAAGGGCAGACAATGGTGTTATGGTTTTCTTACTTTAGTATAGCATTAATGCAGATTTACACTTAAAAATACAAATCTTTGAGGGAGTTTGTGGTTACACAACTACAGGTGCTATAACCTGACAAAAAACCTTTGCCTGCTGTGCAGATGTGGATGCTTATGACACCTGTTTGCCAGTGTTATACTTTCACATATAGGCAACAGACAACTCTGCTCTGTCGCTAGTACCATTATAACAGGAGCAGTCTACACTCAGTCAAACTTGGGGAGAGGAAGAAAAACAGAATACTTAGGTCTATGAAGCATGTCAAAGGGGCAAAATAAAGTACATGCCAGCCTTTGTTCAAAAAGTTTAACAGCATGTTAGAACAACCATCATGTTCTGAGACTGAAACAACACTTTACTAATCTGGTGTGCTCCCGAAAATGGAAACAATAGGTGGCAAAACAGACACCCTTAAGGATTAACTTAAATACCCAGTCAGAAAGAAAAAATAACTTTTTGTGCAAAGAGACTATACTTTTGTGAAAAAGTGGAGAGTATTTATATAAAGCAATGACAGTTCAGAAGAATCTTCTTATTACAAAGAATGTCTGCGGAAATTGCACAATATTAATATCTCCTGTCTCTTAGTATGAAGATTCATTAGCATTATAGTTTTTTTTACTACTAATTATATCTCTTTCCTTAATTTGGACTTAGTTCATAGGGCAAAGAATCAGTAAATAATTTACTCTTGCTTTTCCAGCAGTTATATTCGATACATCTTGGCTGTTTATTGACTTCCTATGACTCGTATTCAATTTTCAGTTTATTTATTGTGCAATAGTAAGCTATCTCACTCTCCCTTTGAATAGCAATGCTATTTTTTCAGTGCATATTCTCATTTAGCTGTAGCTGTTTTAGTAATAACTGATAGCTGATCGAAGCTGATGGTCAGTTATGGGGGAGGGAGATAAGTCCTCCCTACGTTCCTGATGTGAGGGATATACTATCCCACATCCTGAATGCTCATAAATGCTAACTCTGTGTTTGTACTAACAAGGGGAAAGGGAAAATCCCTGGTATAGTGACAATTCATCCTTCTGGGGGGAAAAGCCAACCAACTGCATGGTAATGGTTGCACAAATAAGTGTCAGTCATTAGTGTTTCATAGTTTCATAGTTTCATAGTTTAGTACTAGGCTATCTGCCCTGGGGCATTTATAAGCCTAGCCATAGTGATGTGGCTTTCGCCACCCCATGTAATGGTACAAAAGTGTACAGAATAGAATTAGAATACCGTGCCTCTGTCTAGTAGTGACACAGTGAAGACCCCCTTACATAATATAATTAGTTTACTGTGCCTCTGTCTAGTAGTGACACAGAGATGACCCCCGGGGTAAAACCTACAATCTACCATCCACTCGTCAAGATTTCTCTTGAAGAGAGTCAGTGAGGGGCTCTGCCTAACATGAACTGGGATTCTGTTCCAGAGTATGGGAAGCCTCTGAGTTATGAATCTGTCCCTCCAGCATGTCCTATTCATATTTTTGCTGAGGTTTAAATCTTTAGCTCTCGTGGTTCTGATGGATTTGGATTTTTTGAGGTGGAGCATGTCCATCAATTCCTGATTGGACATGGCCTTGTACGTCAGGCACAGATCACCTCTGAGTAGGCGGTATGCTACTGAATAGAGCTGGAGTTTCTTTAGTCTGGCAGCATAGGACATATGTTGGAGACCCTTGATCCTCTTGGTGAGGTACTTTTGGGGTCTCTCCTGCTGTTGCAAGTGCCGGGTGAGGTACATACCAAATGGGACATTGTACTCAATCATGGGCCTGATAAGGGAGGAGTATAGGGGTACAACGACCTCCTTTGATCTGGATGTGAATCCCTTCATGATAAGGTGGGCAAGGTAGAAAGTCTTTCTAACCACTTTGGCAACGTGGGTGTCAAATGAGAGGTCACTATCGACTTGGGTCCCCAGGTCTCTGATTACTTTTTCCGTACTCAGTGGGTTACTGTCTATGTGATAATTTGTGGGTACTTTGTTTTTCCCAAATGGGATGACTATACATTTTTTGGCATTTAGTTTAAAGGCCATGACTCCGCCACCAGTTGCCCGTTTCAGTGAGGCCTTTCTGTAGGATGTATGTGTCAGCTGGTGTATCGACTATGGCGCCTAGTTTGCAGTCATCTGCGAACTTTGTCAGCCAAAACCCTCCCATGTTTGCTTTCACATCTGAGAAATAAATGCCGAACAAGAGGGGTCCCAGGACAGAGCCCTGTGGGACACCACTTGTGACTGGCTTTGAGTCTGACATGGCTCCAGCGATTTTGACTTTATGGGTTCTATCCTTTAGCCAGTTTGCAACCCATCTTGTGACATATGGATTTACATTTAAGCTGTTGAGCTTGTCTATGATGCCTGAGTGGGGTATTGTGTCAAAAGCTTTAGCCAAGTCCAGGTAGGCTGTATGGACTGCTTTGCCCTCGTCAATGGCTCTAGTGACTGTTTCGAAAAAGTCAACCAGGTTCAAAAGGCAGGATCTGCCCTTTACAAAGCTGAACTGGGTGGGATCAAGTGTCTGTAGGTCCCCAATGTCTCTGTTTATAAGTTCCATAATGATTCTTTCCATAGCTTTGCAGACCAGGCTGGTTAAGCTTATGGGGCGGTAGTTACCAGGGTCTGTAGAGGTGCCTCCTTTGTGGAGTGGGACCACTGCTGCTGTACGCCAGTGTTCAGGTACATATCCTGTAGTAAGGCTAAGGTTAAATAGCATTTTTATGTGCGGGTTTAGCTCCTCTTGGAGTTCACGTAGCACGCAACCCGGGATACCGTCAGGTCCCATTGATGCTGTGTTTTTAGCTTTGCTGAGGGCGGTTCTCACCTGGACATCTGAGATGACAGGGAGGTTACATTCAGCTGGGATAAGTATTTCTTCTTTTGGGGGTGAGGGAGGGGAGAAATTTGCACTGAACCTGTCTGCCAGAATGTTGGCAATATCTGTGGGTTCAGTGTATTTTTTGCCATTGTGAACTAACTCTGAGCATATCTGAGGGTTTCCGCCCAGGTTTCTAACATAGCAGAAGAAGGCCTTGTGCTATGTTAGATCCAGGGCTTGGCACTCTCAGTCCAGTGATGGCAGTCTTCATGGACATATTTGTGAGACAGCATATGCCTACAGGGAAGGACATTGAACGTCCCATATATGATGCAGTTACTCACATCAGCTACCAGGAGAGACAGGTTAAAACTAAAAGAAAAACAACCTCATAGCCAATGCTGTCAGTGGTGAATAACTATATGTGTGGAGTGTTGCCAATGGTTCCCCACTCTGGGGACAATATGGGTCTGTCCTGAAAAAAGGACAGCCCTGCCCTGGGTGGGTGAATCCAGAACCTCAGGCCATAGAAATGAGAAGGCCCTCCTACAAGAGCTGGATGGAAGGCTCAGGCATTGTGAGGGGTACAAACACCTCCGTGGATTTCTGGATGTCAAGTTGCATCTAGGAATAAATGGGCTCATTATCTATATGATGAGACCTTGATAGTTAACTTCATAGAGGAAAAAGACCTAGAAAAAATATTCCAGAACTGCAGTGCATTTCTATGTCTTTAAATGTGTTTCTCTACTAGATTATTTAACTGCTAACAAAAGTTCTTTTACCTTCTTAGCAGCACCTCAAAATAAGTGCTACATACTTAAAATTAGGTGTGGAACCTTTGGTAACTTAAGATCTGAACAAAGCATTACAACCTGCACTTATTTCAACAAATCCCAATAAAGGAGGTAGCTGACAGGAATTTACAGACCTGAATGCTGTAGCAAAGAAAGCTTTATCAAAGTAATGAAGAAAAGAATTGTGATGAGCAACTGTAGTCCCTTTTTATCTAAAGGAAGAACTCCTTGGCTAACAAGAATGATTGAAACAGCTGGTGTAGAAGCATACAGAGATAAAGCCCAACAATGACCAAAATGACCAAGGTTCAAGTAGAGGCCTGGGAAATGAATCAGTCAAAACGGGAGGTTGGGAATAAGCAGCCAACACCAACAGCTAATCCAGGGGGAGTTTCCAATGGGTTCCTATTGTATTATTGACAGCTTAGGTTGTTGAATGTTTAAACATCGACACCTAAGCATTGAAAGCTTACAATAGTGAACGGCCACATAATCGAATTCTTTCCTCGGGAAAGAATTTGCATGGCCATTATCAGGGATTTGCTTTTTCCCCAATATAGAGCAATCTCAGAGTTGGTATATTTAGTTAGGGGGGTGTGGGGACGAAGCCCCCCACTATGTTTGGGTGTGTTTGTTTATTTTGTTTACGGACGGCAACGCAAATTCTTTGCCAAGGAAGAATTAGATTATGTGGCTGTTCGCTATTGTAAGCTTTCGACGCTTAGGTGTCGATGTTTTAGGATTCGACAACCTAAGCTGTTAATGATATGATATAGATGAGTTTCCAACACAGATTGGCAAATCACCCACCAAGCAGTATGTTCTCATGCTGGAACTGAGAATATATGTTTGGAAGTGCGCACACATCAGTGATCAATATTGTTGGAGTCCAATTTGTCCAAGATGCCACAGGCAATGGGAAATAGAGTAAGTAAAAATCCCAGGCTTACCAAGGCTGATGCTTTCACCAGAGCTAATCGGTGAATCTCGCACATATGGGGACAATTAGGTAACATCCCACTTCTGGTAATCCTCTGGTCTGAGAAATAAGCTGGAACTTCAGAGGTAGGAGATGGGGGTGCTCCAGTTAGCTGGCTACTGGTCAGACCTGACCCATGGAGAAAAGGATTCAATCATAGGTTCATAGGTGTTTACTACGCTAATGACCACAAGGGCCTTTTTAAGCCTAGCCATGCATCCCAAATCTCTGACAAGTTCTGATACCCATAATAAGTGTAAGCAGGGGCTTGGGAGATGAAACATTTACAAGCTAGAGCATGAGAGAGGAACTATTTACAGTGTGGCTGTGTCCATTAGAGACATAGGTGCCAAACCAGGGATGAATTTCCTGCTCCCCATCCAATTGTCCAGGTTGCACTTGAATTGGGTTAGGGAGTAACTCTGCTTCACATAGATGGGGAGCCTGTTCCAGGGACGGGGTAATCTCTGGGATGTATACCTGTCTCTCCAGCAGGTCCTGTTTATATCACAGGCAAGGTTTAAGTCTTTAGAACTAGTAATTCTGGTGCTGTTTGTTTTGCGGATATGCAGGAGGGCCATCTGATAAAAAAGTTGTAGATAGACGCAAACAAGTTCTCATTCCAGAGTGGTACAGTCCAGACCTATAAAGGTCTCCAGGTCCTTTGTCTGAAGCACAGAAAAATGCAGTTTCATCTTCTCTTTAACATAAACAATTATTTGTCTAAAGAATACAAAATCTTTATTTTTCTCACTTTTGCCTGGCTTGTTTGTTGATTGGGATATGGACAGTGGCAACAAGATAAATATTTGTATTTATTTATTTATTTAACTGTCAGGTAAGTGGGCTTGCACTGGACTATAGAGACATTTTTCCATCCCCGACCTAATTACAATTACTAAAAATAAGATATTAATACAGAAAGAAATACACTAATAATGAAAAACCATTAAGCGTATGCATATAGAAGATTAATGATTAAACACAAATAATACATCGCATCAATTATGCACAGGAAAGGCAAATTACTGAAAAGGCATTATAAAACAAAACCATTTCAATATATACATCCATATTTGTACAGAATTGTTGATACAGAGATCCTTATAAGTGATGTAATAGGCTATTTATCTACAGCAAAGCAAGTTAAATAACAATGATACATATTGGTCACAACCACAGCTGTCCAATGAGAAGCTTAGCATCAGGTAAATAAGCTTCACATTGGTTAGATTTATATCTAGCATTAGCAAACAGATGAGCTTTATGGTTAGTCAGGAACTTACAGATGACCAAGGATCTAGAATCAAATGCTTCTAACTTTCCTGCAAGCATTCTATGTAAGGATGCCCTGATGCTTCCTACTAAAGCATGTCACACAGATATTATAAGTCTGTGCCAGTAAATGATTTGGGTGCATGACACCTTAAACATCTAGGAGAAATACAGTACTGTTCTTATCTCTAGTACATCAATGCAAAAGCTATTCTGTTCCTGATATAAGCTGCCCTGGTTTATCAAGTGCTAAAATGAGCAGACATTTTTTTAGGATATGGGCCTTGTGGCAAAAAAAAAAAAAGATTACCCTTTAGATGGTACTGCATCTGTTAGAACATATCAGTTGAAAAAAATGACAAACATCACCAATGGCTCTGGTAAATCCGCCTCACATCCGGGAACCCTGTGTATAATAAAAATTGAGTCATAGAATGAACAAGTACAAAGACTACAACAGAGATGTGAGGAGATAGCTGTCCCCAGCATTAAAGTAGAGAACTGACTTCAATTCTTTCTTATTTGTGAAAAATTAAAAATAAAATCACTTAAAACATTACAATATTAAGCAATATTAAAAAACAGCCCAAAATTTCAGATGTTAATTCCTCTTCTATGAAGATAATGAAACAAACTCAAAAACGCTTAGTCACTGGAATAACTCAGCTTTTATTTATGATAAGCACTTTTGTCCACCAAATGGACTTCATCAGATCAACTTTACAACAACAGCTTTAACCCTTGGAAAACTAATATATACATAAAAAGCACAAAGCATTATAAATCAGGATTGACAACCTTATACATAGAAATGAGCTACTCATGACTTGGCTGTTAACAGACATTGTAGTAATTTATTTCAGTTGCCTATTTTGTAGTCAAAGAATACTGCATTAGGAAAATTAGTGTCCGATTATCATGTAATTGTTTCTTATGTAATAAACAAGTACTGGTAAATCCGCTCACATCCAGAAACCCTGTGTATCACATTGGAATAACTCAGCTTTAATTTATGATAAGCGCTTTCGTCCACCAACTGGACTTCATCAAGATCAACTTTTCAACAACAGCTTTAACCCATGGAAAACTAATATATACATAAAAGCACAAAGCATCATAAATCATGATTGACAACCTCATACACAGTAATGAACTCATTATTATTAGTAATGAGTAATGAGTTCATTACTATGTATGAGGTTGACAATCATGATTGGCATTTAGGCAACTTGTTAGCAATATAACAACCTGTCATAGCTTACTGTTCAAACCTTAGCTTCAGCAAATGTATATATCTATATATATATATATATACACACACACACACACACACACACACACACACACACACACACACACACACACACACACACACACACACACATACAGTGATATAAAAAGTGTACACACCCCTGTTAAAATGCCTAAATGACCTATAATCTGTACAATGTAATTGAACAACAAATAAATCTGGTAGGAGAAAAAATATAAAAAATATAAAATGTACAATAAGTTGGTTGCATAAGTGTGCACATCCTTAAATGAATACTTTGTTGAAGCACCTTTTGATTTAATTACAGCATTCAGTCTTCTTGGGTACACACCTGCTATCAATTAAAGAGGCTGTGATTAACCCCAAATAAGGTTCAGCTGTCCTAGCAGGATTTTCCTGACATTTCCTCAGTTGCCTGCTACAGCAAAAGCCATGGTTCGCAGAGACCTTACAAAGCATCAAAAGGATCTCATTGTTAAATGGTATTAGTCAGGAGAAGGGTACAAAAAATATCCACAACATTGGCTATACCACGGAACACAGTAAAGACAGTCATCAAAAAGTGGAGAAAATATGGGACAGTGACGTTGCAAAGAACTGGATGTCCCTCCAAAATTGATGAAAAGACAAGACAAAAACTGGTCAGTGAGGCTGCCAAGAGATCTACAGCAACACTGAAAGAGCTGCAGGAATTTCTGGCAAGTATTGGTTGTGTACTACATGTGACAACAATCTCCCGTATTCTCCATATGTCTGGACTATGAGGTAGGGTTGCAAGATGGAAGACTTTTCTTACACAGTAAAACATCCAGGCCTGGCTAAAATTTGCAAAGCAATACATCAAGTCTCCAAAAAGCATGTGGGAAAATGTGTTATGGTCTGATGAGAATAAGGTTGAACTTTTTGGCCACAATTCCAAAAGGTATGTTTGATACAAAAACAACACTTTGTATCACCAAAAGGTCACCATCTCCATGGTGAAGCATGGTGGTATCAGTCTCAGGCTTTGGGGTTGCTTTTCTTCATCTGGAACTGGGACATAAGTCAAGGTGGAAGGAATTATGAACAGTTCCAAATAACAGTCACTTTTGGCCCAAAACCTTCAGGCATCTGCTAGAAAGCTGAAGATGAAGAGGAATTTCACCTTTCAACATGACAATGACCCCAAGCATACATCCAAATCAACAAGAGAATGGCTTCACCAGAAGAAAATTAAAGTTTTGGAATGGCCCAGACCTAAATCCAATAGAAAATTTGTGGGGCGACCTGAAGAGGGCTGTGCACAAGAGATACCCTCACAATCTGACAGATTTGGAGCAAATTTTCCAAGCAAGAGTTGGCAAATCTCGACAAGTCGAGATGTGCCATGCTGATAGACTCCTACCCAAGAAGACTGAATGCTGTAATTAAATCAAAAGGTGCTTCAACAAAGTATTAGTTTATGGGTGTGCACACTTATGCAACCAGATTATTGTACGTTTTTTATTTTTTTATATTTTTCCCCCCCAACAGACTTGTTTGTTTTTCAGTTGAGTTGCACAGGTTATAGGTTACATTAAAGGTGGGAAAAGTTTTGAAATTATTTATTGTGGTCTCATTTTTTTATATCACAAAAAACTGGCATTTTAACAGGGGTGTGGACACTTTTTATATCCACTGTATATATAGAACAAGAAATCCCCCCTTATTATGACCTTCCCATTCAGAGTTGACTTGTCTGATATAGAATTCAATTTCAGATAGAATCTGAAATGGTTCTAATTTATTAGCCTCTTAAGTGTATTTGGTGTCAGACTACACCTCCATTTGTCTCCTGTGTTACCCAGAGGTGAGTGAAGTTCTCCCTCATTGTGTTTCTGCTTTATGCCAACTATGTGATTCCCAGCAGAACTGAGTTTTCATAGGTTAGTACTAAGCTAACTGCCCTTGCGAGCCCTTTTAAGCCTAGCCAGTTATCCCTTGTGAGACTCAAACCCTGCACCTTGTGTTTGTAAGGCAAACACCTTAACCATTAGGCCACCCTCCACATTTAATCAAATGCTAGCAGTTTTTTTCCCTAAAAAACAGGCAACCAGTTTTACAATTATGTCTGCTCCTGCCTACCACAATGTAAAATGCTATATACTGCCCATATGAAGAACCTCTGGCTTCCAACAAGGGTCCTGTAAATGGCACTGGCTTTCCACTGAGGGAGGAAGAGTTATTTGGGGTCTTTGTCTCCGTGGTCAGTCCTGCAGCTGCACTTATACATTTCTTAACCCTAGATTATCAGAGCTGCAGACCAAAATCCAAGTTTTGTAAAAATGGGCTGTCTCTATAGTTTATTTTATTTTTCAACCATGTAAACTTATTAGGCACTAGCATAACTCTCAACCATCCCTGACTTCATAAAATATGATCTTGGAGCACTGTCTGGTTAAGTAAATTACTCAGAATCTCAGTCAGCAAATGTAGCCTGAAGAAAGCAAACACAAATTTACATGACAACATTATCTCTACATCATTTAACAGTAGTTATTGCTAATATTACAACAACTGCAACATATATATATATATATATATATATATATATATATATATATATATATATATATATATATTCAATTACCCAAACATTAACTGGGAGAACTACTCAAGTACTAACTCCCTTACCCAATGCTTCCTAGACTTTATAAACTCGAACGCCCTGGATCAACTGGTCAACACCCCCAACAGAGGTGACAACATATTGGACCTGGTCATCACCAACATGGGTGACTGGTGTTCTACACTGGAGGTTAAACCCTTGCTGGTTATATCAGACCATAGACTAATCACTCTGGATATTCACATTCCGCCCCCACCTCCAATCAAGGAAACCACCATGAAAAACTTTTCAAAAGCAAACTTCACGTTACTTAAGACCGAGGTGGAAAGGTTCACAGCCCCCATGTTAAAGGACAATGCTGTCCAAGCTGCTGAATCCCTTACAGAGGCACTCTATGAGCACTTGCAAGAATGCATGGATCGTGCTATCCCAAGCAAAACCAAGACTCACTCCTCCAAGAAAAGGAAACCAGTCTGGTGGACCCCTGCCATAAACAAGCTATACAATAGAAGGAGGAAACTAGTGCAGAAAAGAGTAAAATCCCAAGAAGGAAAGAAATCCATGATCAGTATCAGCAAGAAACTACGATCCCTCATAAAATCATCCAAGTCTAGCTTCGAAAGAAAAATTGCCAAGGACTCCAAAGATAACCACAAAGCATTCTTTAGTTATGTCAAGAACCTAAGTGGAAACTCTCAGATCTGCTCTGAGTTAGTGCAGAATGGCACAAAATACACTGAACCGACTGATATTGCCAACATTCTGGCAGACAAGTTTAGTGCAAACTTCACCTCCCTCTCACCCCCTAAAGGGCCCATAACCATACCAGAAGAATGTAGTGCCCTGGCAATCACTGACACACAGGTTAAAACAGCCCTATCCAAAGCCAGAAATACAGCTTCAATGGGACCAGATGGTGTCCCAGGCTGTGTCTTACACGAGCTCCAAAATGAACTAACCCCTCACCTAAACACACTGTTCAAACTCAGCCTCTCTACAGGCTACGTACCCATAGAGTGGTGCACAACAACAGTTATCCCACGCCACAAAGGTGAAGCCACAATAGACGCCAGGAACTATCACCCTATAAGCCTGACTAGCCTGGTCTGCAAGGCTATGGAGCGCATCATCATGGAATTCATTAACAGAGACATTGAGAACCTTCAAACATTGGACCCTGCACAGTTTGGCTTTGTTAAGGGCAGATCATGCCTCCTAAACCTGGTGGATTTCTTTGAGACAGTTTCCAAGGCTTTAGATGAGGGAAAGGAGGTCCACACAGCCTACCTAGACCTCACAAAGGCTTTTGATACCATTCCCCATTCTAGTATTATAGACAAGCTCACCAGCCTGAGCTTAAACCCCTAGGTCATGAGATGGGTTGCCAATTGGCTCATGGACAGAACCCACATGGTGAGAGTTGCAGGCTCTAGGTCGGACTCTAAACCAGTTACAAGTGGCATCCCTCAGGCTCAGTCCTGGGACCCCTCCTGTTTGGTATATACTTCTCAGAGGTACAGGCAAGCACAGGAGGACTATGGCTGACCAAGTTCGCAGACGACTGCAAACTGGGGGTCATAATTGACTCTCCAGCTGATACAGACATCCTCCAGAAGGGTCTCAATGAGGCAGATACCTGGTGTCAAAATCATGGCCTCAAGCTAAATGCCAAAAAGTGCATAGTCATCCCCTTTGGAAAAAACAAAGCACCCACGAACTACCACATAAGTGGTAGTCCCATAAATACAGAAAATGTAATAAGGGATCTGGGGACCCAATAGATAGTAATCTCTCCTTTGCTAATCATATTGCCAAGGTGGTTAGAAAATCCTTCTATGTGGCCCACCTAATCACAAAAGGGTTCGCATCTAGAACAAAAGAGGTTATTGTGCCCCTCTACTCATCACTCATCAGACCCATCATAGAGTACAATGCCCCATTTGGGATGTACCTTACAAGACACCTGCAACAGCTGAAAAATCCACAGAAGTACCTCACCAAGAGGATTATTGGCCTCAAACATATGCCCTATGCAGCCCGACTGAAGAAACTCTAGCTGTATTCGGTTGCATACCGCTTACTCAGAGGTGATCTCTGCCTGACATACAAGGCCATGTCCAACCCAGAATTGGTGGACATGCTCCACCTAAAAAAAAAACAAATCCTCTAGAGCCACACACTCTAGGGATCTAAACCTCACCACAACGATAAATAGGATGTGCTGGAGGAATAGATTTCTGTCCCATTGACTCCCCCATGCTTTGGAACTAAATTCCAATCTATATTAGGCAGAGCCCCTCACTAACACTCTTCAAGAGAAACCTTGACGAGTGGATGGAAAACAGAAAATTTACCCCAGGGATCACTGCAGTGGCTCTGCTGGACAGAGGCACAGGGAACTAATGGCTCTGCTGGACCGAGACACAGGCAACTAATCTAAGGGAGTGGCAAAAGCCAACACATTCTGGCTAGGCTTATAGATGCCCTCGGGCAGATAGCCTAATACTTACCTATGAACCTATATATATCAAACAGATTACCAAAGCTATCATTAGCCACATGCCGCCAAGTGACTGATGTTCTGTACTATGAGTAGCAGATATGTATTCACAGAACTTCAAAAAGAGCTCTGCGAATTTTGATGCTCATTGAGCCTGGTGCCATTTATTAAATGAAAAATAAACTCTGAATGCATCATATCAAGCTACAAATTCTAAAGGATAAATGGATTGCATCAGAGTCATGTGAGAGAGATTACTGTGGTCCATGAAGTGGAAATGAGCAACTGAAGAACCATTTATTTTGCACTGATTCCATTTAATATATTTCAAATAGAATGAACGTAGTTCATCACACAATATTTTTATATGACAAATGGAGGTCATGGGCATAGCCAGGCATATGTCATGATTTAAACTTTTTAAAAATAACTGATTCATTTTGTGCAAAGAGATCTACTAGAACTTAAAATTTAAATAATCTATAATTTTACTATGTTTTATAGTTTTGATATTTTTCCTCACAATGTCTCATTGGCTATTTTTATTTTCTTTTTGGGTTGTTTTTTTTTTTTTTTTTTTTTTTTGCTATTTTGTCTCAGCTTGTCACTTAAGATTTTTTTCTCTTACTAATGAAAATGTATATTGCCCAGAAACATACTTTGTCTGCAGTGAGGAAGGGGTTACACTTGTAAGGGAAACGGGCTACATTTAAAAAAACAGTACAATTCCAAAGATCATGGATATACCTCTCATGAGGGGGTCCATAGTCATCACTCAAGAAGCATGTAGATGTAAATGTATTTGAATTTTTTATTGTTTAGGTAGCACAAAAATTAAGGAACACAGATTTAGTAAAATGCAACTTCAGTGCCAACATCACTCAACATACATTCAACTTCTCAAAATGTTGACGCTTTTGTATAGAGATTGTGGTACAGTTGTGATCGGGGAATTTACCGTCTTCCCCACTGTAATGCGATCTCAGAGTTGGTTTACATAATATGCATGGGGGGACAATCCCCCCCTCAAAAATGTAGATTGTTGTTTTCTGTCATTCAACTTTTCTGAAAATTGATCATATGGTCTCGACCATATGAAGTTTGACCTTCTGTTGCGTCGATCTTCTGAAGTAGATTCATATATATATATATATATATATATATATATATATATATAGATATACACACACACACACACACACACACACACACACACACACACACACACACACACACACACACTCACACACACATATATATATATATACATAGATGTGTGCACGCGCGTGTGTACATATACACACACACACACACACACACACACACACACATATATATAGATATAGATATTTATATTATATATGTGTGTGTGTGCGTGTGTGTGTGTATATATATATATATATATATATATATATATATATATATATATATATATATATATATTCCATAAACTAGATCAAAGGTTCACTACTTCGAAATAGTGTATGGAATGCACACTGCAGCGAAAGTGCACTTACATGAAGTTCAGTACAACAAACGGGCATCGTACTGAATTTCCGTGCAGTACTCACGGACCTTAGGGTTAGGGCACGGGTCATGGTAAGGAGATAGCCCATAGGGCTATCCCCTTACCATGACCTGTGCCCTAACCCTAAGGTCCATGGTGACTGCAGTGCAGTGAAGGACATAGCAATGTCCTCCACTATGGTGCGATAGTCACGAACCTTAGGGTTAGGGTAAGGGAATAGCTTTACTAACTATCCCCTTACCCTAACCCTAAGGTCCATGAGTATCGCACCATAGTGGAGGACATAACTTGTTTTTTGATGTCCTCCACTGTGCTGCGGTACTTTAGGTGAAGTACACTTTCACGGAAGTTCACTTTCGTTAAAGTGAACTTTCTCATAAGTGAGGATTCCTATTACAAGTTCGAAGTTGTAAACTTTCGTTCTTGTAATAGAAATCCATATATATATATATATATATATATATATAGATAGATATATATATATATATATATATATATATATATATATATATATATATATATGGGTCCCCTTCAGTACACCGACACGCCAGAAGGCCGACACTGTAAAGAAGGAGACGAGAAGACCGATGACGCAGATGATCAACAAGGTGAGATCCTGACGGACAGAACACCGTCATGGGAAGGTGTGAGCGCGACTCTGTAAGTGTGCAATAGAGTGAGGGATTTAGTGTTAGGGAGCGGACAGGTAAGTGTGGGATAGTGTGGGACTGTAGTTTTAGGGGCGGGTTAAGTGAGTTAGGGTTAGGGTGCGGGTAAGATGAGTGTGCGATAGTGATGGACTATATGTTTAAGGGTGGGTTAAGTGAGTTAGGGTTAGGGTGCAGGTAGGGTGTGTGTGTGATAGTGACGGACTGTAGGTTTAGGGGTGGGTTAAGTGAGTTAGGGTTAGGGTGCGGGTAGGGTAAGTGTGTGATTGTGTCGGACCTTAGGGTTAGGGTTTTGGTTAAGGTTAGTGCATGTATAGTTGTGTGTAATGTGTAGATTACGTTTTGGGTGTCGGTGTTATGGTGTTCGGTTTTGTGCGTTGTCGGTATTGTGTGTTGTCGGTCTTTTGGTTGTCGGTTTTGTGGCGTGTCGGTGTTGTGATAGGGATCTATATATATATATATATATATATCTATATATATATATATATATATATATATATATATATATATATATATATACATTTTTTAGTAGCTGTAATACCTATTAATACCTATTAGAAAATACTCATAAGAGTGAATACTGTTTTCAGCTGTTTTTCTGCCTGAAGGCAGCTTTTCATACAAGACCACTCTACAACAGAATATGGGAATTTACCTTTTCCCCACTGTAGTGAGATCTCAGAGTTCGTATACATAATTAGCAGGGTTGGGGGTGCAGTGTTTTAGTTATTTAGTTTGCTCGATCTTTTAGATGAATGTCTTTTTCATCACTCTTTTGAGCATTCACTCTTGGCTGAGATACTCATATCTCTCTATCTAGATAGATAGATAGATAGGTATATATTTGTATGGGTCATTTTTTTTCCAAATAATTTCTGAATTGACTATATGTAACTGTTGAGAATTCACAATCTGTGCTGATTCTGTACCTCAGCTCAAAACATCCATAGCAGGAACTGAGGGGAAGTGAGCCCTGCATAGTGTGATAGAAGTGTAGTAGCCTTTCTAGGAATGCTAAATAAAAACGTATCAAACATGGGTCTTCTGTGAGGAAAACTAAAACATCAAGAAGAAGAAAGTGCAAAATGACAGCATTTTTATTTAGATATATTACAATTTTCAGTTCTGAGTAGCACAAAACAAGGAAAACTGCAAAACATAGACAACTACTTGAGTTCCATACTTGAATGTTTCCTGTCCTCACTTAAATGTACTGATGACCTAACATGTTACAAATGCCCTGTTTTAAAGTCATTGAGATATAATCCATAAATGTGGAAGACGGGGTGTCCTGGTTAATGCAACTTTAAAGACATAAATATTATCGGATCTCATTGTTTAAAGAAGATAAAGAGCCACATCAAAATAGTGCTATCGGCCTCAAGCCCGTTATGAAAAAATGAGTTAAGTGCTTGTTGTTAACCTCCCATTCTATATATTTGGTTTCTTATATATTCTTACTGATTATTTAAATTGTGTTAATACTTATTGAGCTAAGATAATGTCACGTGACTGGTTTCTGTAAACAGACTGCTTAATAATTGTTTCATTCATATGTTGTAAGTAATTTCTATGTTAAATTGTTAATCGCTATGTAATCCAATGTAACTACTGTCTGTTTATTTTACTGTGGAGCTTTTCTCCCCGGGCCTCCGCTGAAAATGGACCCACGTCCAGTCGGACACTCCCAGTCAGCAAATTTAAATAAACAAACAAATAAATAAATAAATAAATAAATAATTTTATGAATTTTTAAATGTCTAGTGAAGTACATTTTATTATGAAATCTTAAATTGTTTGATTTCAAACATTTTTTGTTTTAATAAAAAGTCTACTTTTTTTTTCTAAACCCCACAAAGTGGCCTTGTCTTCTCTGATAAGACTCAAAGCCTGTAAAAACTACAGGCACTGTTGGTGACTCCCTGCTGGTGAATAAACTAATCTCTTTTTTGTCTATGAGTTGCTTCAACTGATTGAATTGCTTTCTCTTTTACCTGTTAACATTTTGTTTTCTGCTTTGAGAAATCTGCTTCTCCTGGTGTTTTTGTTCTATGTGACAGATATGCACTTACATTACCCCAGGCTGCACATTTCACATGCTTTTTTATTTATTTGTTATTTATTTATTTATTTATTTTCATTTGTTAACCCGGTTGGTCCGACTGAGCCAGTGTCCATTTTCAGTGGAGACCTAAGTAGAAAAGCTCCAGAGCATTACAAACATTATTAGAGAACACAGTTTGAAACATAAAATTTGAAACATAAATTGTGGCATAACTTAGTTGTGTAGGCAAAAAAGTACAAAATAGTGGAAACATTTTAGAAGGCTAAAACAACATCATATCAGAGAAAACAAGTTTACTGGAGGCTAAAACAACATCGTCAGAAAAAAAGAAGTTACAGGAAACAAATTGAAACAATTATATATTTATGTACACAAATGGATACAACATAGTGAAACAATCCAGGAAGCTCAAGCTACAACATATTTGAGATAAGGGAGTGTACAAGGGAAAAACGTTTAAATTAGTAAGAATAGTTAAGGAGACAGATGTAGAGAATTGTTAAAGATAAGAAGCCTAAGATGTGGAGTGAGATAACTTAGCAGTTAGGGAGAGATTTAGTAGAGGTGTTAATAAGGTAACAGGCAGGAAAAGAGGGAAAGAGACAGGAAAAGGAGGGGGGTTATGTAGGGGTGCGGCAGGAACAGATCCATGAATTGGAGTGGGTTTCTTTTCGTGCTTTTTTGAAACTGTGTGTGTGGTAGCTCTTAAATTGTAAGGGAGTTTGTTCAAGGTTAGAGATACTGAGTATTTATAGAGATGTTTTCTTTTGAGCTTGTATACATCCAATAGATGTTGGTCAGAGCTTTGGAGGGTGTGTTTTTCGGTGTAGAAGGATACTAGAAAAGAGGGAACAGGGCAGGTAGTGGATCTGTAGTGGATGGAGCGAGTTATGTGAAGCTGTGATAGAAGGAGTTGTTGGAGGAATTCTAACCACTGTAGGTTTTTAGTGAAAGGCAGTGGTGAGAGGTGTAAGGTTGGTTAGAGGTAAAGCTAGCAATTTTGTTATACGTTTGTTCAAGTTTGGAAGTTAGAGTAGCTTATAGGTAAGTTAGTATAGGAGAAGCATAAAGGAGACTAGGTAGAAGGTATGCCTGTGTCAGTGACAGTTTGGATTCTGTAGTGTGGATTTTTTTGTTTGTGTAAAGCAGACCTAATTTTTGGTTAGTCTTTTTGATACAGTGCTGAACTGTCTATGATAGTACCAAGGAGCTTTGAATGGAATTCTATTTAATAATACTGTTACTGAGTGATAAGGTGGTAAAGATAGCTTTGTAATGAGAGAGAGATTTTGGAAGGAAAAGAAGACTTTTTTGGGGGGGGGGGTTAAGTTTAAGCTTATTTTCTGTAAACCAATTTTCAACAGAAAGGAAAGAGTTTTGGGCAAGTGTGTAAAGTTGAGTGAGATTGTCCGAAGAGGAGATTGATGTAGAGTCGTCTGCGTACTGTATAAGAGAGGAGTGAGAACACGACAAAAGCTGTTAGTAAATATGTTGAATAAATAGTGGTCTGAGAATAGAGCCCTGGGGGACTCTTGCTTGAATGGGGAGGAAAGGGGAGTAGGAGGTGAGCCACCTTACATATTGAAGCCTGTTGGTAAGATAGTTGGAGAACCAACTGAGAGTTGGAGTTGAGAAATTAAGGTCAGCTAGTCTTGTTAAAAGCTTTTGGTGTGAGACCATGTCAAAGCCTTTTCAAAAGTCAAGGAACAGACAAGAGACCAGTTTGTTGTTGTCTCTAGCTTCAGCGACAGTATTTGTGAAAGATATGAGGGCAGTAGTAGTATGATGGTTATGGCGAAATCCATGTTTGGTTGCTGACAGAAGAGTTTCTTTTTCATCGGTTAATTTGTTTCTTGAGTTATACTTAAATACACAGAGTATATTTGGGGTCCTGTCTTTTCTGATAAGAATCAAGGCCTGCAAAAACTGCAAGCACTGTTGTCGACTCCCTGCTGGTGAAGAAACTAATCTCCTTTTTGTCTGTGAGTTGCTTAAACTGATAGAGCTGCTTTCTCTTTTACCTGTTATATTTTGTTTTCTGTTTTGAGAAATCTGCTTGGCCTGGTGTTTTTGTACTATGTGGCAGAAAGACACATAAATTCCGCAGACTACACATTTCGCATGCTTTTTTTTCCCATTGGTTAATTTGACGAGGGAAGGGTGCTTACTTGGTATAATCTGCTGCTAATTTATCCAGCGATGTTGCCCAGCACCCAAACCAGATGCTCTCTGAGCAGCTACAGTCCTAGGTGCTATAATAAGGTAATTTAGACCTTAATCAAGAATATAGTATTTGTGTCACATAAAAAGCAAAATGTCTTCAAGGAAGATTAGGCACCAGCAATCCAGGAAGGTTATTCCTTTGAAATAAAAGTACAGTGGCTTATTAGTAAGATCATAATCTCACAGTTCCAGGTCTAGGGGTCAAGTCTGACCACTGGTCACTGTCTGTGTGGAATTTTGCATGTTCTCCCCATGTCTGTGTAGGTTTTGTACAGGTAATCCTGTTTCCTTCAAATTCTCCAAAACATGGTAATCGATTGGCTGCACTGAACTGTGTGTGTGTGTGTGTGTGTGTGTGTGTGTGTGTGTGTGTGTGTGTGTGTGTGTGTGTGTGTGTGTGTTGCAAGATTTATTGAAGTTAAGCACAGCTGTGCCTTTTTTTTAAATATCATTTGGAAGGAGGTTCTGCCAATGAGGATTTACTATTAAAAATTCCCAAGCAGACCAATGGGGTGAATGAAAAGGGACTTCAGGATTATTTTCAGCAAACCCTTGTGTCATGGTTGAAAAGGGTCTGAGGGCCAGTTCACTTATACAGTTGGCAAATTAAATTAAATTAAATTAAAGACTAATTTGAAAACATGTGTTGACCTAACCTTCACTGTTAACATACACATTAACAAATCTAGTTCCAAAGTCCAGGCTTCTACAGAGCCCATAAAGTTCACCAAAAAGAAACTACATCAGCTATAATTAAGGGTGTCATTTTTCTACTTCAGGATACACTTAACTTGCATTTATAGCCACATCAAACAAATTAGTAAATAAACTGCAATCAATGGGAAACAAAATTTTCAGTTTTATCACTGATGCCCCTTGTACTGAGTTCCAGTCCCCCTACTTGGCTGAGGCAAATCAGCTACCAGGCATGTCTATGGGTAAAGTTCTTGTATGCATGCACTTTTATTTTCAGTATATTAAATTTGGATCTCTGCAGATATCGGCATAGCACATTAAAGATAAAAATGTTTGCTGCATCCATCAAGTCCAAGGGTTTGGTGAAAATAATCCTGAAGTCCCTTTTCATTCACCCCATTGGTCTGCTAGGGAAGTTTTGATAGTACATCCTCAATGGCAGAACCTCATTCCAAATTATATTAAAAAAGGCACAGCTGTGCTTAACTTCAATAAATCTTGCAAGGAGCTGAATGCCAGTGAGTCCAGATTCACTTATTTATGTGAAGTTACTTAAAGTTTGTGCCTACTGCAATAGCTGGGAGCAGCACTTGCTAATAAGTCAGAAGGTGAATTTTGCTTATATATTTGGTAATCAAAATAATTTTTATTGTTAATCTTTGCATTCATTTCACCTCATTCCTTACTACATTGTTGTTGTGTTGTTTGTCTTTCGGCTTTTCCCGGTTAGGGGTCACCACAGCGGAACTCCGGTCCGCTAATGATTGTCAGTAGATTTTCACGAACGCCGAGGTGCCAGCTCAACATCCAACCTTCAACGAAGGCACTATTATGCTTATAAAATGCAATTAATTTCTAACTATTTTATGTTTTATTTTCATTTGATTTCTGTGTAAGAAAGTCAAGGTGGAAAAGGGGACCCAGTGATCCAGTTCTCCTACCTGTGCTAATAAAATAAATAAATATAAATACAAATAGTAACTGTAATATCAGTTTGAGAAACATACTGATTTTAAGTGAAATATAGTCTCCAGGTGAGATTTTAAGGGTTTAAGGGGTGTGCTCTAAGTCACTGCTTAGAGAAAGATTAAAAACAGCCTGACTGCTTATTTTTCTCTTTGTTACAGACAATATCTTAAAAGTTCTATTTTGGTACTGCCTTTTGGGTTTCGGATGCTCGTCCAGGATATGGTCAGATGTCTTCAATTTTGTCTACTGTGATTCCTCTGCCTTTCTGTCATCTGGCCAGTGTTCACGTGCATTCCAAATAGATCTCCTTATGCTCCTTACTTACGTGCTTATACATGTCCAAGGTAAAGTGATATTGTAAGCTCCTTCAGCACTAACCATTGACCTGGTTAGTTAGTGCTAGTAATGCTGAAGAGTAGAAGCAATGTTGTAACTGGTAGCCAAGAAATTCTGGAAGACTGGCATGAATAGATTTAAGAACTCCAAATGAATAGTATTTCCTGTGAAGAATTATTGAAGAAACACATACAAATTTATAAAGATTCTGAAGTATTTGTATGGAAACTCATCAAATTAATTCACATTGTGTTGGAAGAATCTAGATTAAAGCTGCAATATCAAGAACTATCATTAGGTTACTGATTCAAGTACTTCAGTGCTAATACCAGTGGAAATAAGCCAAACAACATATCTGCATATTTCTTTTCACTTTTACCCACTGATTAGAAGTCTTAGCCAACTTCTTGCATATGAGGGAATCATAAATAATCACAAGCTGCTGCAGTGAATTCTACATAGCAATAATCATTTATCTGTTACTTTATACATGGTTACTTATATGTGCTTATGTATATATCTGTGGCCCTTTTTCCAATACCCCTAAGTCCATTCTTGTATTTTCTTTTTATATCTTCTTTTTTGGTTCTTGGGCTGGGCACCAGAGGGTCACCCAGTTTCATACTCCCCAAGATACCTTACAGAATTCACCTAGAGGGCTTTATTGAGTTTTTCTTACGTCCATTAATTTGCTATTGTGCATTGTTTCGCACTCCTCAATATGCCTATTTGTGGGGACTCTTTCCTTACCTTAGGTACTTCCTGTCTTTCTTCTCGAATTTATTCATAACTTTAGCCTTTTATCTTTGCTTTTAATGTTTTTTTCTGCAAAATGTCATTGCATTTTAACATTTGCGCTGGCAATGCACAGATGCTGACTGATATCTGCATGCTATGAGTGTGCATGTATTTTCATCGACCCAGTGCACCTTTGCCCTTTGATCTTTTCTAATGCATGCTTTTCAAGCAGTAGCCATTTAGCCTCTAGCATAGAGTGGCACAATGAAGCAGTGAGTAATGTTGTGGCATTATAGCAAGAAGATCTCCAGTATGATATTTCACTGAGGTGCCTTCTGTGCAAACTCTACATGTCTGCATGGGTTTTCTTTGTGTATTCAAATCTACTCTTAACTTCCAAAGACAGGCAATAGGTTGATATGCATTCTCCTGAATTGCCTAGAGATGTAAATATGTGTATTCTCAAAGAGCAACAGAGTATCAACGCCATGGGCCAAATGGCTGCTGGGATAAGTTCAGGTGTTCCTGTAACCCCATAATGGACAAGTTATTGGACAATGAATGAATCTTACATGTAAAAATGCTCCTCTAGGCCACTACAATGTTCTGCATAGCATTGTACACACTTGGAATAATTTCTCAAAACCATTTTTTAAACTTGCTAACCCATCTTGTTGGCAGTGTTTTCTTTATGAACCGTATGACTCATTACTCTGATGACTTTGCTCTCATAAGTATCCTACGTGAAGTGGAGATGTTACCTGCAGGAGCATCTTCTGATATAAACTAAAAGACTAGTCCTGGACACATGAAGCATTAGCTGAGCCTGTGTGAAATCAGCATGTAGTAATATGGCATTAAGGATGTAGGGAAGCCAGAGGGACTGTCAGTTTCATGTATTTTTACATTCAACATGTAGGAGCTACCTGGACAGTAGGAGCAGAAAAAAAATCTTTCCAGCTATGGATGATGACGAAATAGTGCCTGACTATGATCTCACATTAATTCAGCAATGAGTGGGGTCACCAAAAGACTAATACCACTGGATGGGAGGGACCACACACATGGAGTTATTGTAGAGTGCTAAACTGGGCCTTTTCTCAGGAAGCTATCTGCTTTATTAGCATAAATTGGTTCTTTTCTGGGTCAGAATTTGGATATAGCATGCTAATAATCCCAAAAGAGGCTGAACCTCACATATACAGTATATCTCTGCTGGCCCAGTCACTGCATATTGTATTTATTGTTTTAACTTTTGTTGACTGGGTTGGTTCCAGAAAGCCAGTGGCCTGCTTTTGAATGAGATCCACAATGGTATTCATAATAACTGGAGGGAAATTTGGGAAACTGACCCTTCTGTTTGATAATGGTAGTATTCTTTAGTAAGATAGATGGTGATGTAATTCTAAATGACACCTTCATTACTAAGGTGTGGCCAGCGTAAAATGACAAGAACATACCATCAGGCTCAGGGAGAATCATGGGAATTTGTCAAAACTAAGTATAAATGACAAGCCTTTAATCTTTATTTTTTCTCCCAACAATTTCTGTTGACCATCAGCCCTCACTAATCAGCTGATCGGTTTAATCATTCACTCTTCCCACTGAAAATTCTGGTATTTAATGTAGTGAATGGGAGACTCAGATGACAGAGACCATCTTCCAGGTAGGACTAGTGATTTTTTTTTTCTCCCTAGTTCCTACTATCTGATGGTGTGACACAGCTACAGACAAAGTGGGACACACAATAGCAGCCCAGTGCTCTGTACACTTTTTTGCCCTGAACCAAAATCCAGCTACAGCGGTTGATATGTGCCACATACTTGGCAGAGCAAAGAATCCATCTTCATCTATGACCTGCATGCGTTTGCATTGGCCTTCCCTTTGTATCAGCAGTGTTGTGGACCAAACCACCTCCACCAGCAATAAAATGGGTGAGCCAGTATCAGCTTCTCACTCACATCCCTCCCATTTGGCTTCTCCAGCATACTGGAAACTAGTGAGTCCCAGATCATCAGGGTTATAAAGCACAGGCCTTCATCCATCTTTGCCATGGACCAAGTGGAAGCTACAAGCCTTGATACAGAACAATACAAAGTAGTGATTGATGCAGAGGGAGATGGGTGGTCTTAATGTAGGAGACAGGTGAAAGCTATAACAGGGAAAAATGTCCCAGATTAAAAAGAAAGATCCAAGCAGAATCCAGCATAAGGATATGAGCAATGTACAGAAAAGGCTAGATATAATGATTAAGGAGCAGTTATGGGTGCACAACATGGTTGGGGGGCTTAATGCAATGTATATGATCCATGATTCATTAATGGTTTGAGTGCTGAAGGAACTCAATGGGGAGGGTTGAAAGAGTAGTTTGAGCTGACTTGTCCATACCATGGTGAGGGTGAGGGGACTTGCTTCCAACTAGGACACTTTCCTGTGGTGACGGAGGACTGCTACTCTTGTGTGTAGGTTATTGACTGCTTGGTAACTGGGGAGGGCAGCATAAGTGAGACAGTGTTATGGGCAGTGCTATTCATGATGTCAGACTTGCCCACCTCAGGTACTGCTTCCCCTTCCCTTATTTAACTTAAAAAAATCCCCACTTCTGGCTATGTATATGAGATCTGCTTCCCTGCTCTTGTTAGTCTGAAAGCGATATTGATCTTACCCATAAAAGACTGTTAAGGCCACATTCCCTCCCTGGAGAGGGAGGGTCTGTGTGCAGAGTTGTGACTGGATTTTTTTCATACCCCTGCTATTCCTAAGGGAGAAGGAAAGAGAAAAAGGGAACAAAATGGCTAATGGGAACAGTACAGATGTCAGTGGCTGAGGGTAGGGAACAAAAAATAATTACGGAACAGGGAAATTATGAAATCAAGCCGAGGGTTTGAACAGATGTGGAATGCAAGATCATTAGCAAAATGTATAAATCAAGCAGAGAAAAGAATATCATTGCAGTATGAGTATAAAAATCAGAGAGGGACACAGCCCTCCCTTCCCCAAATAAGTACTTTATATTGCAATATTTAGTAGTAAAGGCATGGAAATGTAATTAATACAAGAGAAAAATTATGAACTAAGCCATATTGATAAAGAAGTCTATGATCTGTGATTTATGACCAAGAGCCTGTTAGAATGATTGTGGAAAAGACCGCAGAAAATTGAGGGAAAAGATCTATCAAATATTATTCATTCATTTACTGAATCCACTGGTTAGACATGGGGGGGGGGGGGGGTAAAGGCACTTAGTAATGTGCGAGTATTTATTAGTAATTGTAACAAATGTGATATAGTAGAACCCCCTGAGTATATAGTAGATGAATAGGTTGTGGACAGGGGACTGGAAATCCAAGGTAAAGTGACAGATAAAATGGAGAAAGTGCAGTGTAGACCCAAGATTATGCCTTTGGAAGATGACAAAGTCACTATTATGTAACAAAACCAGCAGGTGTAGAGAAAAAATGACATTATAATAGATGCTATGAGCCCCGACTAGTAAACTATGTAAGTTATTCAGGAACACTGAAGAGCAATGTAAGAATAAAAATGAATGCTCATTTTTAACTGAAGTAAGGCACAGGTTGGAAGAGCATCCATGGAAAAGGCTGAATCATTTGTAAGAGAAGAAGAAATAGAAAAGTGTCAACCACAGCTGAGTGATACAGAAGGGAGGAGACAAGATGAAAAAACAGATGAAGACAAAGGGGGTGAAAAGACACAGGAAGGAGGAATTGTAACAACAGACGATAAGGATGACATTAGAGAGGACAGATGAAAAGAAACTTCAAGATCAAACCGTGAAAGCTGTAAGCTAGGTAGAGTTCAGAAAAATCTATAAAAAGTTTGCACTATTAACAAAAGATGATTTGCAGCTATGTTAAGGCCAGATGGAGGTGAGAGAAGGAGGTGGATCAGACAATCTAAATTGTCCGTAGTTATGAGCAGTGTGTGTGTGTGTGTGTGTGTGTGTGTGTGTGTGTGTGTGTGTGTGTGTGTGTGTGTGTGTGTGTGTGTGTGTGTGTGTGTGTGTGTGTGTGTGAGTGTGTGTGTGTTAAGGCTAGTCACCCAGCAGTTCTACATGATTGTCATTTTTCATGTTATACTCCAACCCCAAGAGCAAAACATGGGAAAAGCAGGTTATGGATGGATGAATAAAAGTGTTTTAAAGAAATGAAACTAAGTCAGTACAACACAGTATAGCAGCACCAGAACTATGACCTAAGAAAACAGTGTTCTATTTTACTTACCTGGTTCAAGAAGCTGTAAGAACAGGGCATTATAAGTTTTGCTAGAAATGAATGATTGTAAAAATCAGTCCTCAGGTTTTCTATAACATTTATGCAAGAATTCTAATGCATAGCTAAGACAACATTAAATATAGTTGTAATTTCAGCTTTAAGACCATAGCAGGTGTGATGTTTTACAATTTAAAATGTTTATTCTACAGTTGATGTTAGCCTATATTCTAAGTAGATGCCACCATGGTTACTTTTTTTAGCGACTACTGCCTATGCAGAAGTAGTCTAACTGTGGGTTATGCTATGCCACACATGTGACAGAGTGGCACTTCTGATGTAAGACTGGATGCACATGTTGTAGGTAACAAGGCAGTTCACTTCACCATATCATTGTATGTACTGTTTTAGTGTAAGGGATAGACTCTTAGGGCTAGGGATAGAGTTTTAGGGTTGTGGATAGGGATAGAGTTTTAGGGTTGTGGATAAGGATAATGTTTTAGGATTATGGTTAGAGATACAAGTTTAGTTTAACAAATTACTATTTACATACTTATTATCACAACTTAATTTATTCTAGTAATGAGCCCACCTCAAATTAAGCAGAGAACCATTTCCACTGGTTTAACAATGCTCACATAAGCGTAGGTAATTAAAATCATTGTCACCAGCAAACACAACCACCAATCGATCACCATTTGAGCTTGTCAGTTAGTGCAGACAGTTAAAGCATCTGAGATGTTAATGAACATCTTCCTGTAACTAACGGGTCCAGGGTTTGATTCTTTCCACTTCCATTTGTCTACTGTGCAACTCTGAGAAGTCATTTAACTAGACAGTGCCTAAAAAGGGACATATGTTCAGTGGACTGATATGGTTAACAAACAAAAAAAAATGTCAACATACGGAGGGTAGAGTAATCAGGTATAGGTTGTTTCTCTTGTAAAAACAGCTGTGGCTAATCGTACTCCATAAGATAGAATAACATTCTCTTACAAGAATGAAAGGATGAGCTTAGCATTTTAAGAGCTGAAGACATCAAAACAAATACAGACTCAGTGCCTCCCCCAATTACTTAACAAATTAGGAATTTAAATACTACTAATTGGTATATGTATTTGGAAAATAATCTACCTTTGAAACCTAATGTGATCTAAACAAGCTGTACATCTTTTTATTATAACAACCATGGCTCAAGAAATATTCAATTATACCGTCTATTCTGCAACCTAACTTTCAAATCTGTTGCTTTCATGTTAGGACACAAATAAACGGGTCTATATTACAACATTGAAAACACCGGCATTCAAATGACTTAAGAATCGAAAATGCTGTGCCTTGAAGTCACCCCCCACTAATTATATATACCAACGCTGAGACCGCACTACAGTGAGGAAAGGACAAACTTTCCAATCTTCACTGTACCGCGATTTCACAAAAAACACATCGATGAATGCCATTTCCAATATTAAAGCCATTTGATCTTTAGCCTCTTCGATTTTGTAATAGGAACAAATCTTTGCGGGTTATGTTCAAGCAGCTTTATTATATACAAACACATTACTATTGTTGACTATAGATTGTAACTTAAGTAATTTATATACAATTAATAACTATGATCATGCATGCTCACTCCTTAGCTGCTCTTTCAAACTGGCAGTAAGGTTGTGCACGTGTGCAGGTTATATATGTGCACGTACAGCCTTGGATGTTTCTTAAAGATATAAGCACACACACTTTACACTCTGATCTACATCCTCCCTCTTTGAGAAATAGACCATACAATTGTTATGAGATTGTTTGGCATGCAGAAATCACAGGTATTCTATAAACATGCATTATACAATATTAAATATATAGGTATGTACAATCAAGTCCACATTGCTGTGTATTTCACATATGCTTTAGAAACTCATCCATATTGTGTGACAGAAAACCAGGAATTAGATTTAGCAATTGGGACAGTTTTGCAAATGTTTGACCTGTGGAATGTTCAAATCACTTTCTGGAACAGAATCAGACTTTTGAACACATTCTGGTCTGGAACCAGTGTCTGACTCATTCTTTGATTTAGAGTTTGCATCACAGAAATAATGTTGTGATTGCAATGGTGATGATGGCTCTGGTACAGGAAGAAAATCTTTGTGATTCCTCCTATACTCCACTCCTTCGGAATTTACCAAGTAAAATCTCAGCTCTGCATAGATGCCTGTAATCTGTCCTATTCGATCAAATCCTTTTGTTGTCTGGATTTGTACTGTCTCTCCTTCCCTGAATGGACGAAGCAATCTGCTCGATCTGTCGTAACTAGATTTCTGGATATTACGCTTCTTAAACAATTGAGCCTTGATGGTTTTATTGTTCTTAGATTTAGGCTTCAATAAACTGGAAGTAATGGGTAGCGTAGTTCTAGTTTGCCTGGAAAGTAGTCTTTGAGCAGGTGAGCCAAGAATATCATCACGGGGTATGTTTCTGAGATTAAGCAAATTAGAGAACACATCAGTATTGTCACGCTTTGACCTTTCAAGTAATTATGTTGCAATCTGCACTGCACATTCAGCTTGACCATTGGACTGAGGATATTCAGGACTACTAGTGACAATGTACAAAGTCCCATTCTTTTGCAAATTTCCGAAACAACTAGGTAGTAAATTGAGAACCTCTGTCAGAAAGAACTTTGTATGGACTACCATGAACTGAGAAATGACAGTTCAACTTAATAATAGCAGTGGATATTAGTTTAGGTAGTAGATCGATCTCAAACCAATTCGAATAAGAGTCTACCAAAACCAAGTAGTGTTGATTGTTCCATTCAATGATATCAGTTGCTACTGTAGATCAAGGTAGTTCAGGAACTGGACTTAGCTGAAGCGGTTCTGTTTGCAAATGCAGTCTAGTACTATTGCATACTGAACAAGAAGAAAGAACTCTATCAATGTCTTTTGATAATGAAGGCTAAAATACTGCTTCTCTTGCTATTCTCTTAGTGGATGTGGATCCTGGGTAACCACAGTGCAAAATCTGAATATAGTCTTTTTGTAAATAAGCAGGAGTAACAATTTTAGGACCTTTGGAAATAATGCCATCTTCCATCAACAATTCATCTCTGTAAGGAAAATACGCTTGCACCTCAGGTGATACACTAGATTACTTTGACAGCCATCCAACATTAATATAGTGATTGCGCTTCTGTGAAATTGGATCAGTCTGAGTGTGATCTCATAACTCATCAAGTCTAGTGGTGGAAAGATTATGCACTGACATCACATCAAAGTCAAAAGTCTCTGCCTCAAGCTATTCTGTTGTATTTCTAAGAGATATGGATAAAGTATCAGCCAGACAGAGCGATTTGCCTTTAGTGTAGACCAATTTGAAATTGTACTTTTGCAATTTGAGCATTATTTCTTGTAATCTCGCTGGAGCAGAATGCATAGGCTTCTTTAGAATAGTAACTAGAGGTTAATGATTGGTTTCAATCTGAATAGCTCAACCATAATTATAGCCAAAAGCTCTTTCTCAATTTGAGCATACTGCATCTCAGTTTGGGTTAGTGTTCTAGATGCATAAGCTACTGGTCTGCCCTCTTGAAGTATAACTGCGCTTAGGTCAAATTTTGAAGCATCACAGGAAAGAATAACTGGTTTGTTCACATCATAGTATTTAATGTAGGTGGGGTGGTAATTTTCTGCTTTAGGTCTTCAAATGCATTCTGATGATGTTCCAACCATGACCATGCAACATTTTTGCATGTTAACTCTCTTAAAGATGTCAACTCACTGAAGTCTGGTATAAACTTGTGTAAATAGTTGACCATGCCCAGAAAATGCTGTAAACCTTGTACATTGTTTGGCGCTGACATTTCTAGAATAGCTGCTTGCTTGGTCGGGTCAGGTCTCAAGCCTATACTTGTAAACAAATGACCTACATATGTAACTTCTGGAAGTCTGAATTTGCACTTCAGAGGACTGAGCTTTAAGTTCACTTCACATGCTCTGTCTAGAAATTTCTTGAGATTTCTGTCATGCTCTGCTTCGCCATTGCCTCCAACCAACAGATTGTCTACTATTATGACACAACGATAACACCAAAAAATTGGTTACATTGCATGCTGAAAAACTTCACTTGCAGAATTTATTCCAAATGGCATCCTTAGGAATCTTTATCTGCCAATTGGAGTACCAAAAGTAGTTAGAAATGAAGATTTCCGATCAAGCATCACTTGCCAAAATTAACTCTTTGCATCCAAAACAGAAAATGCAGTGGCATTCAGTATTAGAGCTGCAACTTGTTCAACTGTGCTCATTGGATGATACAGACTTTTTAATGCTTTGTTCAAATCTCTTGGGTCAATGCATATTCAGATTTCATCTGAGCCTTTCTTGTGAGTGGCTACCATGGATGATCCCATTCTGTTGGTTCTGTGACTGGACAAATCTCACCTTGCTGCACAATTTTATCCAACTGAGCTTTAACTTTATCTTGCATAGCTATCAAAACTCTTCTTGCTGGTCTGACTACTGGAGTGATCTCTGGGTCTAACTTCATGGAATGTATAACTGGAAGCTTACCCAATTTGTCATTGAAAACATCAGCATACTCTGAGGAAATGGCTTTGGAGAAATTGGAACTTGGAACTGCAATCACGTGATGAACATCTTTAGCAAAAGAAAGCAGATTAATTCTTAAACTATCTTTAAGACCCAATAAAGATTGCACTGGTCTTCCGACTACATAGAATGACAAGTTGTAACAGTTGTCAGCCAAATAACATAAAAGTATCACCGAATCTTCGGTCTGAATTTCTTCACCTCCATAAGCAACAAGTCTCGCACTACTGGTTACATTGAGTTGTTCGTTAGCTCTTACTTTTGTAAATGTGTCTGCTGATATAATATTACACTTTGACCCAGTGTCCACCTTGAATTCTGTGGATTTTCCATTAATCCAGACCATACCAAACACTTCACTTCTTGTTAATAAGTTTACTGCATCAACTCTTTCACCAAGCACTGATACACCATCTAAATAGAAAGCTGACTGTTTTGCCTCTACTTGATCAACTTGCTTTTTTTTGTGCAACCTTTCTTGACAACTGTGTGAGGCTTACTTGATTTACAAAACTTTTGGAAATGGTCCCATTTTTACACTTGTGACATTGCTGACCAAATGCTAAGCAGTTCTCTCTTTTAGACTCATTATTCGCACCACAATTGTGACAGTTTGTGAAGATTGGAGGAAGATGAGCGAAGGCAGCCAGCCTAGTCAAATAGAATTTGATACATAATTCTATCAATTATATAAATAAATGTAAAATACAGGCTTGTGTTTTTAAATGAAAGAAAACACTGTAAAATGTGAACTTCAAGATTGTTGCAACATTGCCATCTGCTGTAAGGAAAACCAAGCCAAGCATTTCAAATGTGTCTTTTGAAGTTGAAAATATCTGATGAATCTCTTTGATGTTTTACAAGTCAGCTCCAGTGTGTCTGGATGAAGGTTTCAGGCCCATTGTTTTAAGGTTAAAGTTAAGGGCCAGAATTTACATGTGGAAGGTGCTTTATTGCTCTGGTTTCTGCTAGAGTGTATATGTGAAATGCCTTTTATTGTTGTAGTCTCCTGAGCAGGTGTTAGCTTGCTAAATAATGCAGTTTGTGGACTGGGAACTCCAGACTAAGTGCCAAAATGATGTAATTTGGGAGGGCCTTAGAGAGCTGTTGGTTAGTGTTTAAAACCTATTGTTGAATGAGAGACTAGAAAGCATTTTGATCTTGGACATCTAACCCAGCACTGCTTATGCTTTATGTATGTAAGTAAGATTATAGCACTGTGTTTTCTCTTAAGATTAGCTAAAGATTAGAAAGTTAGATTGTGTTTTTCTTTGACATCAGACCTGTCCTACTGTATTGTTTTAAGTTTCTGTGTGATCTCTGAACTTGAGTAGCATTGTACTGTAGTAGTATTGTCTTGTGTTTTAATTATTTATTATTACATATTTTAAAAAACTTTACCTGTGGCTGGTTTGTATAGAGAAGTAGGCTCTAGAGTACATTGCATATTTATAGAGTTCATTGTAATAGAGCACTCTAAAATAAGCCTTAGACTGAATAGTCACATTATATTGCACAGTAATAATTGGACACCCTTTTAAGGGCCTTTTAGTAGCTGATAATTATTAGCTGGGTGGTAGCAGGAAGTACTACCGTATGGTCTGGATAAGAGGGGCACAGCTGGAGAACCTGTACCAGCCTTTTCCTAGGAGCATCTGTGAGGTGTGTGTGTGTGTGTGTGTGTGTGTGTGTGTGTGTGTGTGTGTGTGTGTGTGTGTGTGTGTGTGTGTCTGTTGTGTCAGCTACTTGGGCAGGGACATGAAGCACTGGTTGGACAGAGAGGGTACTGGAGGTTTTAGCTTGCCCAGCTAGGCTGAGACCTGGACCCTATAGCTGTGCCAGTGGGGAGTCTTATTGGGGACCTGGTGAGCAAGGGAGTAACCAGCCCCAGACTGACTGTGATCTCTGTGTGCACTTAAGGGAAATTGTACTTTATTGTGTGTATTAGTTATCCTTTCCTCTTCTAGGAGTCGCCTTCTCTGGTGTCAATGGTGAGGACTGAGGCTCCTTGATTGCTGGGCCAGGGCATGGGCATCACACAGTTAACAATAAAGCTAGATTTGCGTTTTGCTGATTCACGTTTGTGTGGCACTGAGCTGGCACTGGAGCTTCCACTTTTCCTGGAACTTTCTAGAAAACTTTGTGGCTTCTTTGGAAATCCTGTAACTGCCACATGCTTAGGCCTGTTCTTGTTTGCCATGTGTTGCATACTGTCTACATGTGTTCGGCAGCCCATTTGAACCCATGCTTTTGTTACTTGCAAGCATACTTGTATGTTTTTCTGCTTATGGATTTGACAAATTTCTATGGCTTTGCTCAACATTAAATCACTGTCACAAAGCAGAACCTTTCTCACAGCAGCACTATTAATACCACATACAAGCCTGTCCTTTATCAGCTCATCTTTTAGATCATCAAACCGACACATCTTAGCTCTGTTTCTCAAGTCAGTTATATAAGTTCCAAATGTTTCCCCTGGTTTCTGATCTCTTGTATAAACCAAATGCCTCTATAATGTAACATTTGTCTAGGGGTTGCACATTTCTCTAAACTTGCACGTCAAACACTCGGGGTGTTCCCTTGATTCAGCCTGTACAACAATATGGCGGTCTGCATCTTCTCCTTCATACACTGCTGGTGCATACACAAATGAATGCTCTCTTTCTAAGGCCTCTGACGCTGCCAGGTTTAGCAAAATGAATGCCCTGGTGCATGCATCTCTATCTGCATAAGCTGCTTGTATGAAAATATCATACTCTTGTTCAAAAATTCTCCAATTCTCTGCAATATTCAGATCAAACACAAGTGGTAGAGGTTTTCAAAATCTGTTTGCCATATTAACACATATCAGTGAAGGGGTTTTGAGAATAAGCATGAATATGCACATATACACGTATACAGACATTTCTGGCATAAACAGAATTTGTCCAATGCCTTCATACTCTGAACTTGTATTTTCGTTGGACTTCTCGGAATTATGCAGATGAACGAACTTGTAGTACTTTCGAATAACTGGACTTTGCAAAATAAACTTCTTGGGCTTTTCGATACTTTACTGGACTTTGCAAAATAACTTCTCTGGCTTTTTGATACTTTACTGGACTTTACAAAATAACTTTTTGGGCTTTTTATCGGTAAAAACAGAAATGCTAAAGAAATACACCATTACTTGTTATACTTTCGGAACTTTATCGGTAAAGGCAGAAATGCTAAAGTCATTTATTATCACTTGTTAAAGTCAACACTTTAAGAAACATTCGAGAACTTTAAGATGCAACTGAGTAATTCACGAGTTACTCTGGAATCATAGATAAACTTACTAAGCTGGGCATTAATCCCTATGTCACTCGATGGGTTGCCAACTGGCTTACAGACAGAACCCAAACTGTAAAAGTAGCTGACTCCAAATCCAGAACCAGACAAGTGACAAGTGGAGTACCTCAGGGTTCAGTCCTGGGACCGCTCTTGTTTGGCATCTACTTCTCTGAAGTACAGGCCAACACTAAGGGACACTGGCTAACAAAGTTCGCAGATGACTGCAAACTGGGAGCCATTATTGAATCCCCAAATGATGTGGATATTCTACAAAAGGGCCTTACAGAAACAGATTTTTGGTGCCACAGCCATGGGATTAAGCTCAATGCCAAGAAATGTATAGTTATCCCCTTTGGGAAAAAACATGTACCCATGAATTACCACATAGGTGGCAGTACACTAAACACCAAAAGTGTGATAAGAGACTTAGAGACACAGGTGGACAGTGGTCTCACCTTCGATAACCACATTGCCACAAGAGTCAGGAAATCCTTCTATGTGGCACACCTCATCACTAAGGGCTTTTCATCCAGAAAAAAGGAGGTCATTGTCCCACTGTACTCATCCCTCATTAGACCCATTATAGAGTACAGTGCCCCATTTGGTATGTACCTCTCAAGACATCTGCAACAACTGGAAAGGCCACAGAAATACCTCACTAAAAGAATCACAGGCCTAAAGCAGATGCCCTATGCTGACTGTCTAAAAAACTCCAGCTATACTCTGTCACATATCATCTACTCAGAGGTGATCTCTGCTTAACATAAAAGGCCATGTCAAACCCAGAGCTGCTGGACATGGTACACTTAAAGAAATCCCAATCCCTCAGAGCCACACGCTCCAGGGATCTAAACCTTGTCATCACAATGAACAAAGCATGCTGGAGGGATAGGTTCCTGACCCAGAGACTCCCCAGACTCTGGAATAGACTGCCCATACATGTCAAGCAGAGCACCTCTTTGGCTCTCTTCAAAAGGATCCTTGATGATTGGATGGGTGATAGGAAATTCACCCCATGGATCACATCAGTCGCCCTGCTAGACAGGGGTCCAGGGAAGTAAATATTGTGGCAAGAAATAGCCAGGGAATTGTTATGGCTAGGCTTGTACAGGCCATAGGGCCGATAGTCTAGTACCAACCTATGAACCTATAAGCACTGTAATACTCTTGTAATGTCGTCATTTGCAAGAAAACACCACTTATCAGTGCAAGAAACATGTCAAACAAATGCACAATGCGAATAAATTGAACATCTGTTGTCCAAAACTCAATAACTTTCAAAGTAACTACACTTTGTGAATAACTGCATATGGCACACTGAAATGTCCCCAAAATGGCAGTACCTTGCTAGGCAACTCTCTACAGTACAAGAAGCACTCTGTACTGGCAGCACTTTGCAAATAGATGCACCCAACACAATAACTTTTTCGAAATAGCTATACTTTGACTGGATTATACAAAAGAGTTGCACTTTGCACACAATGAACTCTTCGAAATACATGCACAGTAATAAGCACACACTGTAAGTACTTTTACACACTCTGAGATACTTCAGATAACTTTAGTTACGCCCTTGATACAATACAAATACATAGTTATGCCCAAACACGGCACTTTGCCCAAAACACATGCAATTGCCTTGCTTTATTTTTGCTTAACATGCCCTTTTCTTTTATTATTGTAATTGTTTTGCTCTTTTAAGACCTTTTCATGCCCAACATACTTTCTTGTGCTCATTTTACTCTAAACATTCCCAACTTTGCCTCAAACACACTTGTTTTGCTTTAAACATACTCGTTTTCTGCTTTACTGTTAATCGAGTCATCAAATACTTTTTATCTTAAACATGTTCTTTAGTAAACAAACTTTTTGTACTTTCCACTTGTCTGATATTGTGGTTTGGGCCCTTGTAATACCCTTTTATTTCATCTTTCACATCAAGTAAATAATTTGTTTTATTTTCATTACCTTTGATTCTACCTTCGCTGTCGTCTTTACATCTCATGGCTCGGAATATACTTCTCTCTTCCATCCCGGTTCTGACACCATGTCGCTTTCATGTTAAGACACGAATAAATGAATCTTCATGGGTTCTATTCAAGTAGCTTTATTATATACAAACACATTACTATTGTTGAATACAGACTGTAACTTAAGTAACATATACAATTAACGACTATGATCATGCATGCTCACGCCCTAGCTGCTCTTTCAAAATGGCACTAAGGTTGTGCACATGTGCGGGTTATATACGTGCACATACAGCCTCTCATGCTTCTTAAAGATATAAGCATACATACTTTACACTCTGATCTACAAAATCTATAAAAGTAACAGTCTAGAAACATACATGACATACATACTTCTAGTCAGTACTTGAAGTGCATTTAATGTTCTGCTTCATCTTCATTCTTTCTTCTCCTAATTTTTCCACCTATCATATACTCTCTTGACTACTTGTATAGATTTCCTCTCCACCCATATTACAGCAGTTATTTCCGTGGATCCACAGCACTCTACGTTTTTGCTGATGCTGGAAGTGTCTGCTTCTCATGGTCTGCTCCCTGCACCATCTTCCCATTCTACAAGATCAAGTGATCTCTTCATAGTGCTCTGACATTATCTTATGCATTCAAGAGCTTCAGCTCTTCTAATTTATTGCAACTATCATTCCACTTCACACCGAAACCCTTCAGGTAGTCTTTCTTTGCAATTCCATGAGCAGCCTGATGTGTATTTCACTGGAAGACCTCCAACAGTTTTCAAAGTGTGACCTGCCCAGGTTTCAGCAGAGTGGGACCATTACTTATTTGCTTCTGGTTAATATACCCATAGGATACATCCAGCATTCTGCTCATTACTCTTGTTTTGCTCCTGTCTGTCTACTCCAGGCACAGTGAACACCCTCAGGTTCTTTCCTTACTCTCACAATCAGTTTAATTCCCACAATTTATACTTCACTCCTAAACTGTCGTAGCCCATGTGCTATATTTCTTTTTTCTGCAGTGAACCTCAACTGCCAACTCTTTCTCCACTTTGTCAGCTTAAGTCCTTCCCCGGACACCTGTTCTAATTATCCACCTCTGCACTTACATTTGTGTCATCTGCAAATATGCTGATCCTGTTAATTGTTCCTCAGGCTGTATCTGAAACAAACACCCTGGAGATATGTGATCCTGTCCAGGCTATATCTGAAACAAACACCCTGGATATATGCTAATCCTGTTCATTGTTCCCCAGGCTATATCTGAAACAAACACCCTGGAGATATGCTGATCCTGTCCAGGCTATATCTGAAACAAACACACTGGAGATATGCTGATCTTGTTCATTGTTCCCCAGGATGTATCTGAAACAAACACACTGGAGATATGCTGATTCTGTTCATTGTTCCCTAGGCTATATCTGAAACAAACACACTGGAGATATGCTGATCCTGTTCATTGTTCCCCAGGCTATATCTGAAACAAACACCCTGGAGATATGCTGATCCTGTCCAGGCTATATCTGAAACAAACACACTGGAGATATGCTGATCTTGTTCATTGTTCCCCAGGATGTATCTGAAACAAATACACTGGAGATATGCTGATCCTTCACTGTTCCCCAGGCTATATCTGAAACAAACACAGTGGAGATATGCTAATCCTTCATTGTTCCCCAGGCTGTATCTGAAACACACACTAGAGATATACTGATCCTGTTCATTGTTCCCCAGGCTATATCTAAAACAAAGACACTGGAGATATGCTGATCCTGTTCATTGTTCCCCAGGCTGTATCTGAAACAAACACAATGGAGATATGCTGATCCTGTTCATTGTTCCCCAGGCTGTATCTCAAACAAACAAACTGGAGATATGCTGATCCTGCTCATTGTTCCCCGGGCTATATCTAAAACAAAGACACTGGAGATATGCTGATCCTGTTCATTGTTCCCCAGGCTGTATCTGAAACAAACACACTGGAGATATGCTGATCCTGTTCATTGTTCCCCAGGCTGTATCTGAAACAAACACACTGGAGATATGCTGATCCTGTTCATTGTTCCCCAGGCTATATCTGAAACAAATACCCTGGAGATATGCTGATCCTTCATTATTCCCCAGGCTATATCTGAAACAAACACACTGGAGATATGCTGATCCTGTTCATTGTCCCCAGGCTATATCTGAAACAAACACACTGGAGATATGCTGATCCTGTTCATTGTTCCCCAGGCTGTTTCTGAAACAAACACACTGGAGATATGCTGATCCTTCATTGTTCCCCAAGCTATATCTGAAATAAACACACTGGAGATATCTCATCCTGTTCATTGTCCCCAGGCTCTATCTGAAACAAACACACTGGAGATATGCTGATCCTGTTCATTGTCCCCAGGCTATATCTGAAACAAACACCCTGGAGATATGCTGATCCTGTTCATTGTCCCCCAGGCTATATCTGAAACAAACACACTGGATATATGCTGATCCTGTTCATGGTCCCCCAGGCTATATCTGAAACAAAGACACTGGAGATATGCTGATCCTGTTGATTGTTCCCCAGGCTGTATCTAAAACAAACACCCTGGAAATATGCTGATCCTGTTCATTGTTCCCCAAGCTATATCTGAAACAAACACACTGGAGATATGCTGATCCTGTTCATTATCCTCAGGCTATATCCGAAACAAACACACTGGAGATATGCTGATTCTGTTCATTGTTCCCTAGGCTATATCTGAAACAAACACACTGGAGATATGCTGATCCTGTTCATTGTTCCCCAGGCTATATCTGAAACAAACACCCTGGAGATATGCTGATCCTGTCCAGGCTATATCTGAAACAAACACACTGGAGATATGCTGATCTTGTTCATTGTTCCCCAGGATGTATCTGAAACAAATACACTGGAGATATGCTGATCCTTCACTGTTCCCCAGGCTATATCTGAAACAAACACAGTGGAGATATGCTAATCCTTCATTGTTCCCCAGGCTGTATCTGAAACACACACTAGAGATATACTGATCCTGTTCATTGTTCCCCAGGCTATATCTAAAACAAAGACACTGGAGATATGCTGATCCTGTTCATTGTTCCCCAGGCTGTATCTGAAACAAACACAATGGAGATATGCTGATCCTGTTCATTGTTCCCCAGGCTGTATCTCAAACAAACAAACTGGAGATATGCTGATCCTGCTCATTGTTCCCGGGCTATATCTAAAACAAAGATACTGGAGATATGCTGATCCTGTTCATTGTTCCCCAGGCTGTATCTGAAACAAACACACTGGAGATATGCTGATCCTGTTCATTGTTCCCCAGGCTGTATCTGAAACAAACACACTGGAGATATGCTGATCCTGTTCATTGTTCCCCAGGCTATATCTGAAACAAATACCCTGGAGATATGCTGATCCTTCATTATTCCCCAGGCTATATCTGAAACAAACACACTGGAGATATGCTGATCCTGTTCATTGTCCCCAGGCTATATCTGAAACAAACACACTGGAGATATGCTGATCCTGTTCATTGTTCCCCAGGCTGTTTCTGAAACAAACACACTGGAGATATGCTGATCCTTCATTGTTCCCCAAGCTATATCTGAAATAAACACACTGGAGATATCTCATCCTGTTCATTGTCCCCAGGCTCTATCTGAAACAAACACACTGGAGATATGCTGATCCTGTTCATTGTCCCCAGGCTATATCTGAAACAAACACCCTGGAGATATGCTGATCCTGTTCATTGTCCCCCAGGCTATATCTGAAACAAACACACTGGATATATGCTGATCCTGTTCATGGTCCCCCAGGCTATATCTGAAACAAAGACACTGGAGATATGCTGATCCTGTTGATTGTTCCCCAGGCTGTATCTAAAACAAACACCCTGGAAATATGCTGATCCTGTTCATTGTTCCCCAAGCTATATCTGAAACAAACACACTGGAGATATGCTGATCCTGTTCATTATCCTCAGGCTATATCCGAAACAAACACACTGGAGATATGCTGATTCTGTTCATTGTTCCCTAGGCTATATCTGAAACAAACACACTGGAGATATGCTGATCCTGTTCATTGTTCCCCAGGCTGTATCTGAAACAAACACCCTGGAGATATGCTGATCCTGTCCAGGCTAAATCTGAAACAAACACACTGGAGATATGCTAATCCTGTTCATTGTTCCCCAGGCTATATCTGAAACAAACACCCTGGAGATATGCTGATCCTGTCCAGGCCATATCTGAAACAAACACCCTGGAGATATGCTGATCGTGTTCATTGTTCCCCAGGCTGTATCTGAAACAAACACAGTGGAGATATGATGATCCTGTTCATTGTTCCCCAGGCTATATCTGAAACAAACACACTGGAGATATGCTGATCCTGTTCATTGTTCCCCAGGCTATATCTGAAACAAACACCCTGGAGATATGCTGATCCTGTCCAGGCCATATCTGAAACAAACACCCTGGAGATATGCTGATCGTGTTCATTGTTCCCCAGGCTGTATCTGAAACAAACACACTGGACTTATGCTGATCCTGTTCATTGTTCCCCAGGCTATATCTGAAACAAACACACTGGAAATATGCTGATCCTGTTCATTGTTCCCCAGGCTGTATCTGAAACAAACACACTAGAGATATGCTGATCCTATTCATTGCTCCCCAGGCATTATCTGAAACAAACACACTGGAGATATGCTGATCCTGTTCATTGTTCCCCAGGCATTATCTGAAACAAACACCCTGGAGATATGCTGATCCTGTTCATTGTTACCCAGGCTATATCTGAAACAAACACCCTGGAGATATGCTGATCCTGTTCATTGTTCCCCAGGTTGTATCTGAAACAAACACCCTGGAGATATGCTGATCCTGTTCATTGTTCCCCAGGCTATATCTGAAACAAACACCCTGGAGATATGCTGATCCTGTTCATTGTCCCCCAGGCTATATCTGAAACAAACACACTGGAGATATGCTGATCCTGTTCATTGTTCCCCAGGCTATATCTGAAACAAACACACTGGAGATATGCTGATCCTTTATTGTTCCACAGATTATATCTGAAGCAAACACACTGGAGATATGCTGATCCTTCATTGTTCCCCAGACTATATCTGAAACAAACACACTGGAGATATGCTAATCTTGTTCATTGTTACCCAGGCTGTATCTGAAACAAACACCCTGGAGATATCCTGATCCTGTCCAGGCTATATCTGAAACAAACACCCTGCAGATATCCTGATTCTGTTCATTGTTCTTCAGGCTATATCTGAAACAAACACACTGGAGATATGCTGATCCTGTTCATTGTTCCCCAGGCTATATCCGAAACAAACACACTGGAGATATGATGATCCTGTTCATTGTTCCCCAGGCTATATCTGAAACAAACACACTGGAGATGCTGATCCTGTTCATTGTTCCCCAGGCTATATCTGAAACAAACACCCTGGAGATATGCTGATCCTGTTCATTGTTCCCCAGGCTATATCTGAAACAAACACACTGGAGATATGCTGATCCTGTTCATTGTTCCAGGCTATATCTGAAACAAACACCCTGGAGATATGCTGATCCTGTTCATTGGTCCCCAGGCTATCCGTGAAACAAACACCCTGGAGATATGCTGATACTGTTCATTGTCCCCCAGGCTATATCTGAAACAAACACACTGGAGATATGCTGATACTGTTCATTGTCTCCTAGGCTATATCTGAAAGAAAAACACACTGGAGATATGCTGATCCTGTTCATTGTTCCCCAGGCTATATCTGAAACAAACACACTGGAGATATGCTGATGCTTTTCATTGTTCCCCATGCTATATCTGAAAAAAACACACTGGAGATATACTGATCCTGTTCTTTGTTCCCCAGGCTGTATCTGAAACAAACACACTGGAGATATGATTATTCTGTTCATTGTTCCCCAGGCTGTATCTGAAACAAACACCCTGGAAATATGCTGATCCTGTTCATTGTTCCCCAAGCTACATCTGAAACAAACACAATGGAGATATGCTGATCCTGTTCATTACCCCCAGGCTATATCTGAAACAAACACACTGGAGATATGCTGATTCTGTTCATTGTTCCCTAGGCTATATCTGAAACAAACACACTGGAGATATGCTAATCTTGTTCATTGTTACCCAGGCTGTATCTGAAACAAACACCCTGGAGATATCCTGATCCTGTCCAGGCTATATCTGAAACAAACCCACTGGAGATACGCTGATCCTGTTCATTGTCCCCCAGGCTATATCTGAAACAAACACAATGGAGATATGCTGATCCTGTCCAGGCCATATCTGAAACAAACACCCTGGAGATATGCTGATCGTGTTCATTGTTCCCCAGGCTGTATCTGAAACAAACACCCGGGAGATATGCTGATCCTGTTCATTGTTCCCCAGGCTATATCTGAAACAAACACACTGGAGATATCCTGATCCTGTTCATTGTTCCCCAGGGTATATCTGAAACAAACACCCTGGAGATATGCTGATCCTGTTCATTGTCCCCCAGGCTATATCTGAAACAAACACCCTGGAGATATGCTGATCCTGTTCATTGTTCCCCAGGTTGTATCTGAAACAAACACATTGGAGATATGCTGATCCTGTTCATTGTTCCCCAGGCATTATCTGAAACAAACACCCTGGAGATATGCTGATCCTGTTCATTGTTACCCAGGCTATATCTGAAACAAACACCCTGGAGATATGCTGATCCTGTTCATTGTTCCCCAGGTTGTATCTGAAACAAACACCCTGGAGATATGCTGATCCTGTTCATTGTTCCCCAGGCTATATCTGAAACAAACACCCTGGAGATATGCTGATCCTGTTCATTGTCCCCCAGGCTATATCTGAAACAAACACACTGGAGATATGCTGATCCTGTTCATTGTTCCCCAGGCTATATCTGAAACAAACACACTGGAGATATGCTGATCCTTTATTGTTCCACAGATTATATCTGAAGCAAACACACTGGAGATATGCTGATCCTTCATTGTTCCCCAGACTATATCTGAAACAAACACCCTGGAGATATGCTGATCCTGTCCAGGCTATATCTGAAACAAACACCCTGCAGATATGCTGATTCTGTTCATTGTTCTTCAGGCTATATCTGAAACAAACACACTGGAGATATGCTGATCCTGTTCATTGTTCCCCAGGCTATATCCGAAACAAACACACTGGAGATATGATGATCCTGTTCATTGTTCCCCAGGCTATATCTGAAACAAACACACTGGAGATGCTGATCCTGTTCATTGTTCCCCAGGCTATATCTGAAACAAACACCCTGGAGATATGCTGATCCTGTTCATTGTTCCCCAGGCTATATCTGAAACAAACGCACTGGAGATATGCTGATCCTGTTCATTGTTCCAGGCTATATCTGAAACAAACACCCTGGAGATATGCTGATCCTGTTCATTGGTCCCCAGGCTATCCGTGAAACAAACACCCTGGAGATATGCTGATACTGTTCATTGTCCCCCAGGCTATATCTGAAACAAACACACTGGAGATATGCTGATACTGTTCATTGTCCCCTAGGCTATATCTGAAAGAAAAAAACCCTGGAGATATGCTGATCCTGTTCATTGTTCCCCAGGCTATATCTGAAACAAACACACTGGAGATATGCTGATGCTTTTCATTGTTCCCCATGCTATATCTGAAAAAAACACACTGGAGATATACTGATCCTGTTCTTTGTTCCCCAGGCTGTATCTGAAACAAACACACTGGAGATATGATTATTCTGCTCATTGTTCCCCAGGCTGTATCTGAAACAAACACCCTGGAAATATGCTGATCCTGTTCATTGTTCCCCAAGCTACATCTGAAACAAACACAATGGAGATATGCTGATCCTGTTCATTACCCCCAGGCTATATCTGAAACAAACACACTGGAGATATGCTGATTCTGTTCATTGTTCCCTAGGCTATATCTGAAACAAACACACTGGAGATATGCTAATCTTGTTCATTGTTACCCAGGCTGTATCTGAAACAAACACCCTGGAGATATCCTGATCCTGTCCAGGCTATATCTGAAACAAACCCACTGGAGATACGCTGATCCTGTTCATTGTCCCCCAGGCTATATCTGAAACAAACACACTGGAGATATGCTGATCCTGTCCAGGCCATATCTGAAACAAACACCCTGGAGATATGCTGATCGTGTTCATTGTTCCCCAGGCTGTATCTGAAACAAACACACTGGAGATATCCTGATCCTGTTCATTGTTCCCCAGGGTATATCTGAAACAAACACCCTGGAGATATGCTGATCCTGTTCATTGTCCCCCAGGCTATATCTGAAACAAACACCCTGGAGATATGCTGATCCTGTTCATTGTTCCCCAGGTTGTATCTGAAACAAACACATTGGAGATATGCTGATCCTGTTCATTGTTCCCCAGGCTATATCTGAAACAAACACCCTGGAGATATGCTGATCCTGTTCATTGTCCCCCAGGCTATATCTGAAACAAACACCCTGGAGATATGCTGATCCTGTTCATTGTTCCCCAGGCTATATCTGAAACACACACACTGGAGATATGCTGTTCCTGTTCATTGTTCCCTAGGCTATATCTGAAACAAACAAACTGGAGATATGCTGATCCTGTTCATTGTTACCCAGGCTGTATCTGAAACGAACACCCTGGAGATATCCTGATCCTGTCCAGGCTATATCTGAAACAAACCCACTGGAGATACGCTGATCCTGTTCATTGTCCCCCAGGCTATATCTGAAACAAATACACTGGAGATATGCTGATCCTGTCCAGGCCATATCTGAAACAAACACACTGGAGATAAGCTGATCGTGTTCATTGTTCCCCAGGCTATATCTGAAACAAACACCCGGGAGATATGCTGATCCTGTTCATTGTTCCCCAGGCTATATCTGAAACAAACACACTGGAGATATGCTGATCCTGTTCATTGTTCCCCAGGGTATATCTGAAACAAACACCCTGGAGATATGCTGATCCTGTTCATTGTCCCCCAGGCTATATCTGAAACAAACACCCTGGAGATATGCTGATCCTGTTCATTGTTCCCCAGGTTGTATCTGAAACAAACACATTGGAGATATGCTGATCCTGTTCATTGTTCCCCAGGCTATATCTGAAACAAACACCCTGGAGATATGCTGATCCTGTTCATTGTCCCCCAGGCTATATCTGAAACAAACACCCTGGAGATATGCTGATCCTGTTCATTGTTCCCCAGGCTATATCTGAAACAAACACACTGGAGATATGCTGATCCTGTTCATTGTTCCCCAGGCTATATCTGAAACAAACACACTGGAGATATGCTGATCCTTCGTTGTTCCCCAGATTATATCTGAAACAAACACACTGGAGATATGCTGATCCTTCATTGTTCCCCAGACTATATCTGAAACAAACACCCTGGAGATTTGCTGATCCTATCCAGGCTATATCTGAAACAAACACCCTGCAGATATGCTGACCCTGTTCATTTTTCTTCAGGCTATATCTGAAACAAACTCACTGGAGATATGCTGATCCTGTTCATTGTTTCCCAGGCTATATCTGAAACAAACACACTGGAGACATGATGATCCTGTTCATTGTTCCCCAGGCTATATCTGAAACAAACACACTGGAGATATGCTGATCATGTTCATTGTTCCCCAGGCTATATCTGAAACAAACACACTGGAGATGCTGATCCTGTTCATAGTTCCCCAGGCTATATCTGAAACAAACACACTGGAGATATGCTGATCCCATTCATTGTTCCAGGCTATATCTGAAACAAACACCCTGTAGATATGCTGATCCTGTTCATTGTTCCCCAAGGCTATATCTGAAACAAACACCCTGGAGATATGCTGATCCTGTTCATTGTTCCCCAGGCTATATCTGAAACAAACACACTGGAGATATGCTGATCCTGTTCATTGTTCCAGGCTATATCTGAAGCAAACACCCTGGAGATATGCTGATCATGTTCATTGGTCCCCAGGCTATCCGTGAAACAAACACCCTGGAGATATGCTGATCCTGTTCATTGTCCCCCAGGCTATATCTGAAACAAACACACTGCAGATATGCTGATCCTGTTCATTGTCCCTTAGGCTATATCTGAAAGAAAAACACACTGGAGATATGCTGATCCTGTTCATTGTTCCCCAGGCTATATCTGAAACAAACACCATGGAGATATGCTGATCCTGTTCTTTGTTCCCCAGGCTGTATCTGAAACAAACACACTGGAGATATGATGATCCTGTTCATTGTTCCCCAGGCTATATCTGAAACAAACACCCTGGAGATATTCTGATCCTGTTCTTTGTTCCCCAGGCTGTATCTGAAACAAACACACTGTAGATATGATGATCCTGTTCATTGTTCCTCAGGCTATATCTGAAACAAACACCCTGGAGATATACTGATCCTGTTCTTTGTTCCCCAGGCTGTATCTGAAACAAACACACTGGAGATATGATTATCCTGTTCATTGTTCCCCAGGCTATATCTGAAACAAACACCCTGGAGATATGCTGATCCTGTTCATTGTTCCCCAGGCTATATCTGAAACAAACACACTGGAGATATGCTGATCCTGTTCATTGTTCCCCAGGCTATACCTGAAACAAACACACTGGAGACATGCTGATCCTTCGTTGTTCCCCAGATTATATCTGAAACAAACACACTGGAGATATGCTGATCCTTCATTGTTCCCCAGACTATATCTGAAACAAACACCCTGGAGATTTGCTGATCCTATCCAGGCTATATCTGAAACAAACACCCTGCAGATATGCTGACCCTGTTCATTGTTCTTCAGGCTATATCTGAAACAAACTCACTGGAGATATGCTGATCCTGTTCATTGTTTCCCAGGCTATATCTGAAACAAACACACTGGAGATATGATGATCCTGTTCATTGTTCCCCCGGCTATATCTGAAACAAACACACTGGAGATATGCTGATCATGTTCATTGTTCCCCAGGCTATATCTGAAACAAACACACTGGAGATGCTGATCCTGTTCATAGTTCCCCAGGCTATATCTGAAACAAACACACTGGAGATATGCTGATCCCATTCATTGTTCCAGGCTATATCTGAAACAAACACCCTGTAGATATGCTGATCCTGTTCATTGTTCCCCAAGGCTATATCTGAAACAAACACCCTGGAGATATGCTGATCCTGTTCATTGTTCCAGGCTATATCTGAAGCAAACACCCTGGAGATATGCTGATCATGTTCATTGGTCCCCAGGCTATCCGTGAAACAAACACCCTGGAGATATGCTGATCCTGTTCATTGTCCCCCAGGCTATATCTGAAACAAACACACTGGAGATAGGCTGATCCTGTTCATTGTCCCTTAGGCTATATCTGAAAGAAAAACACACTGGAGATATCCTGATCCTGTTCATTGTTCCCCAGGCTATATCTGAAACAAACACCATGGAGATATGCTGATCCTGTTCTTTGTTCCCCAGGCTGTATCTGAAACAAACACACTGGAGATATGATGATCCTGTTCATTGTTCCCCAGGCTATATCTGAAACAAACACCCTGGAGATATTCTGTTCCTGTTCTTTGTTCCACAGGCTGTATCTGAAACAAACACACTGTAGATATGATGATCCTGTTCATTGTTCCTCAGGCTATATCTGAAACAAACACCCTGGAGATATACTGATCCTGTTCTTTGTTCCCCAGGCTGTATCTGAAACAAACACACTGGAGATATGATTATCCTGTTCATTGTTCCCCAGGCTATATCTGAAACAAACACCCTGGAAATATGCTGATCCTGTTCTTTGTTGCCCAGGCTGTATCTGAAACAAACACACTGGAGATATGCTGATCCTGTCCAGGCTATATCTGAAATAAACACAATGGAGATATGCTGATCCTGTCCAGGCTATCCCTGAAACAAACACCCTGGAGATATGCTGATCCTGTTCATTGTTCCCCAGGCTATATCTGAAACAAACACGAGAGATATGCTGATCTTGTCCAGGCTGTATCTGAAACAAACACACTGGAGATATGCTGATCCTGTTCATTGTTCCCCAGGCTATATCTGAAACAAACACACTGGAGATATGCTGATCCTGTTCATTGTTCCCCAGGCTGTATCTGAAACAAACACACTGGAGATATGCTGATCCTGCTCATTGTTCCCCAAGCTATATCTGAAACAAACACCCTGGAGATATGCTGATCCTGTTCATTGTTCCCCATGCTATATCTGAAACAAACACACTGGAGATATGCTGATCATGTTCATTGTTCCCCGGGCTATATCTGAAACAAACACACTGGAGATATGCTGATCCTGTTCATTGTTCCAGGGTATATGTGAAACAAACACCATGGATATATGCTTATCCTGTTCATTGTTCCCTAGGCAATATCTGAAACAAACACCCTGGAGGTATGCTGATCCTGGTTATTGTTCCCCAGGCTATATCTGAAACAAACACACTGGAGATATGCTGATCCTGTTGATTGTTCCCAAGGCTACGCCTGAAACCAACACACTGGAGATATGCTGATCCTGTTCATTGTTCCCCGGGCTATATCTGAAACAAACACCCTGGAGATATGCTGATCCTGTTCATTGTTCCCCAGGCTATATCTGAAACAAACATACTGGGGATATGCTGATCATGTTCATTGTTCCCCAGGCTATATCTGAAACAAACACCCTGGAGATATGATAATCCTGTTCATTGTTCCCCACACTATACCTGAAACAAACACCCTGGAGATATGCTGATCCTGTTCATTGTTCCCCAGGCTACATCTGAAACAAACACCCTGGAGGTATGCTGATCCTGTTCATTGTTCCCCAGGCTATATCTTAAACAAACACCCTGGAGATATGCTGATCCTGTTCATTGTTCCCCAGGCTATATCTGAAACAAACACCCTGGAGATATGCTGATCCTGTTCATTGTTCCCCAAGCTATATCTGAAACAAACACCCTGGAGATATGCTGATCCTGTTCATTGTTCCCCATGCTATATCTGAAACAAACAAACTGGAGATATGCTGATCCTGTTCATTGTTCCCCAGGCTATATCTGAAACAAACACCCTGGAGATATGCTGATCCTGTTCATTGTTCCCCAGGCTATATCTGAAACAAACACCATGGATATATGATGATCCTGTTCATTGTTCCCCAGGCTATATCTGAAACAAACACACTGGAGATATGCTGATCCTGTTCACTGTTCCCCAGGCTGTACCTGAAACAAACACACTGGAGATATGCTGATCCTGTTCACTGTTCCTCAGGCTATATCTGAAACAAACACACTAGAGATATGCTGATCCTGCTCACTGTTCCCCAGGCGATATCTGAAACAAACACCCTGGATATATGCTGATCCTGTTCATTGTTCCCCAGGCGATATCTGAAACAAACACACTGGAGATATGCTGATCCTGTTCATTGTCCACAGGCTATATCTGAAACAAACACCCTGGAGATATGCTGATCCTGTTAATTGTTCCCCAGGCTATATCTGAAACAAACATACTGGACATATGCTGATCCTGTTCATTGTTCCCCAGGCTATATCTAAAACAAACATACTAGAGATATGCTGATCACATTCATTGTTCCCCAGGCTATATCTGAAACAAACACCCTGGAGATATGATGATCCTGTTCATTGTTCCCCAGGCTATATCTGAAACAAACACACTGGAGATATGCTGATCCTGTTCATTGTTCCCCAGGCTATATCTGAAACAAACACACTGGAGATATGCTGATCCTGTTCATTGTTCCCCAGGCTATATCTGAAACAAACACACTGGAGATATGCTGATCCTGTTCATTGTTCCCCAGGCTATATCTGAAACAAACACCCTGGAGATATGCTGATCCTGTTCATTGTTCCCCAGGCTATATCTGAAACAAACACACTGGAGATATGCTGATCCTGTTCATTGTTCCCCAGGCTATATCTGAAACAAACACCCTGGAGATATGCTGATCCTGTTCATTGTTCCCCAAGCTATATCTGAAACAAACACCCTGGAGATATGCTGATCCTGTTCATTGTTCCCCATGCTATATCTGAAACAAACACACTGGAGATATGCTGATCCTGTTCATTGTTCCCCAGGTTATATCTGAAACAAACACCCTGGAGATATGCTGATCCTGTTCATTGTTCCCCAGGCTATATCTGAAACAAACACACTGGAGATATGCTGATCCTGTTCATTGTTCCCCAGGCTACATCTGAAACAAACACCCTGGAGATATGCTGATCCTGTTCATTGTTCCGCAGGCTATATCTGAAACAAACACACTGGAGATATGCTGATCCTGTTCATTGTTCCCCAGGCTATATCTGAAACAAACACACTGGAGATATGCTGATCCTGTTCATTGTTCCCCAGGCTATATCTGAAACAAACACACTGGAGATATGCTGATCCTGTTCATTGTTCCCCAGGCTATATCTGAAACAAACACACTGGAGATATGCTGATCCTGTTCATTGTTCCCCAGGCTATATCTGAAACAAACACCCTGGAGATATGCTGATCCTGTTCATTGTTCCCCAGGCTATATCTGAAACAAACACACTGGAGATATGCTGATCCTGTTCATTGTTCCCCAGGGTATATCTGAAACAAACACCCTGGAGATATGCTGATCCTGTTCATTGTCCCCCAGGCTATATCTGAAACAAACACCCTGGAGATATGCTGATCCTGTTCATTGTTCCCCAGGCTATATCTGAAACAAACACACTGGAGATATGCTGATCCTGTTCATTGTTCCCCAGGCTATATCTGAAACAAACACCCTGGAGATATGCTGATCCTGTTCATTGTCCCCCAGGCTATATCTGAAACAAACACCCTGGAGATATGCTGATCCTGTTCATTGTTCCCCAGGCTATATCTGAAACAAACACACTGGAGATATGCTGATCCTGTTCATTGTTCCCCAGGCTATATCTGAAACAAACACACTGGAGATATGCTGATCCTGTTCATTGTTCCCCAGGCTATATCTGAAACAAACACACTGGAGATATGCTGATCCTGTTCATTGTTCCCCAGGCTATATCTGAAACAAACACACTGGAGATATGCTGATCCTGTTCATTGTTCCCCAGGCTATATCTGAAACAAACACACTGGAGATATGCTGATCCTGTTCATTGTTCCCAGGCTATATCTGAAACAAACACACTGGAGATATGCTGATCCTGTTCATTGTTCCCCAGGCTATATCTGAAACAAACACACTGGAGATATGCTGATCCTGTTCATTGTTCCCCAGGCTATATCTGAAACAAACACACTGGAGATATGCTGATCCTGTTCATTGTTCCAGGCTATATCTGAAACAAACACCCTGGAGATATGCTGATCCTGTTCATTGTTCCCCAGGCTATATCTGAAACAAACACCCTGGAGATATGCTGATCCTGTTCATTGTTCCCCAGGCTATATCTGAAACAAACACACTGGAGATATGCTGATCCTGTTCATTGTTCCCCAGGCTATATCTGAAACAAACACCCTGGAGATATGCTGATCCTGTTCATTGTTCCCCAGGCTATATCTGAAACAAACACCCTGGAGATATGCTGATCCTGTTCATTGTTCCCCAGGCTATATCTGAAACAAACACACTGGAGATATGCTGATCCTGTTCATTGTTCCCCAGGCTACATCTGAAACAAACACCCTGGAGATATGCTGATCCTGTTCATTGTTCCCCAGGCTGTATCTGAAACAAACACACTGGAGATATGATGATCCTGTTCATTGTTCCTCAGGCTATATCTGAAACAAACACCCTGGAGATATACTGATCCTGTTCTTTGTTCCCCAGGCTGTATCTGAAACAAACACACTGGAGATATGATTATCCTGTTCATTGTTCCCCAGGCTATATCTGAAACAAACACCCTGGAGATATGCTGATCCTGTTCATTGTTCCCCAGGCTATATCTGAAACAAACACACTGGAGATATGCTGATCCTGTTCATTGTTCCCCAGGCTATATCTGAAACAAACACACTGGAGATATGCTGATCCTTCGTTGTTCCCCAGATTATATCTGAAACAAACACACTGGAGATATGCTGATCCTTCATTGTTCCCCAGACTATATCTGAAACAAACACCCTGGAGATATGCTGATCCTATCCAGGCTATATCTGAAACAAACACCCTGCAGATATGCTGACCCTGTTCATTGTTCTTCAGGCTATATCTGAAACAAACACACTGGAGATATGCTGATCCTGTTCATTGTTTCCCAGGCTATATCTGAAACAAACACACTGGAGATATGATGATCCTGTTCATTGTTCCCCAGGCTATATCTGAAACAAACACACTGGAGATATGCTGATCATGTTCATTGTTCCCCAGGCTATATCTGAAACAAACACACTGGAGATGCTGATCCTGTTCATAGTTCCCCAGGCTATATCTGAAACAAACACACTGGAGATATGCTGATCCCATTCATTGTTCCAGGCTATATCTGAAACAAACACCCTGTAGATATGCTGATCCTGTTCATTGTTCCCCAAGGCTATATCTGAAACAAACACCCTGGAGATATGCTGATCCTGTTCATTGTTCCCCAGGCTATATCTGAAACAAACACACTGGAGATATGCTGATCCTGTTCATTGTTCCAGGCTATATCTGAAGCAAACACCCTGGAGATATGCTGATCATGTTCATTGGTCCCCAGGCTACATCTGAAACAAACACCCTGGAGATATGCTGATCCTGTTCATTGTCCCCCAGGCTATATCTGAAACAAACACACTGGAGATAGGCTGATCCTGTTCATTGTCCCTTAGGCTATATCTGAAAGAAAAACACACTGGAGATATCCTGATCCTGTTCATTGTTCCCCAGGCTATATCTGAAACAAACACCATGGAGATATGCTGATCCTGTTCTTTGTTCCCCAGGCTGTATCTGAAACAAACACACTGGAGATATGATGATCCTGTTCATTGTTCCCCAGGCTATATCTGAAACAAACACCCTGGAGATATTCTGATCCTGTTCTTTGTTCCCCAGGCTGTATCTGAAACAAACACACTGTAGATATGATGATCCTGTTCATTGTTCCTCAGGCTATATCTGAAACAAACACCCTGGAGATATACTGATCCTGTTCTTTGTTCCCCAGGCTGTATCTGAAACAAACACACTGGAGATATGATTATCCTGTTCATTGTTCCCCAGGCTATATCTGAAACAAACACCCTGGAAATATGCTGATCCTGTTCTTTGTTGCCCAGGCTGTATCTGAAACAAACACACTGGAGATATGCTGATCCTGTTCATTGTCCCCCAGGCTATATCTGAAACAAACACAATGGAGATATGCTGATCCTGTTCATTGTTCCCCAGGCTATATCTGAAACAAACACACTGGATATATGCTGATCCTGTTCATTGTTCCCCAGGCGATATCTGAAACAAACACACTGGAGATATGCTGATCCTGTTCATTGTCCACAGACTATATCTGAAACAAACACACTGGAGATATGCTGATCCTGTTCATTGTTCCCCAGGCTATATCTGAAACAAACACACTGGAGATATGCTGATCCTGTTCATTGTTCCCCAGGCTATATCTGAAACAAACACACTGGAGATATGCTGATCCTGTTCATTGTTCCCCAGGCTATATCTGAAACAAACACCCTGGAGATATGCTGATCCTGTTCATTGTTCCCCAAGCTATATCTGAAACAAACACCCTGGAGATATGCTGATCCTGTTCATTGTCCACAGACTATATCTGAAACAAACACACTGGAGATATGCTGATCCTGTTCATTGTTCCAGGCTATATCTGAAACAAACACCATGGAGATATGCTGATCCTGTTCATTGTTCCCTAGGCTACATCTGAAACAAACACCCTGGAGGTATGCTGATCCTGTTCATTGTTCCCCAGGCTATATCTGAAACAAACACACTGGAGATATGCTGATCCTGTTCATTGTTCCCCAGGCTATATCTTAAACAAACACACTGGAGATATGCTGATCCTGTTCATTGTTCCCCAGGCTATATCTGAAACAAACACCCTGGAGATATGCTGATCCTGTTCATTGTTCCCCAGGCTATATCTGAAACAAACACACTGGAGATATGCTGATCCTGTTCATTGTTCCCCAGGCTATATCTGAAACAAACACCCTGGAGATATGCTGATCCTGTTCATTGTCCCCCAGGCTATATCTGAAACAAACACCCTGGAGATATGCTGATCCTGTTCATTGTTCCCCAGGCTATATCTGAAACAAACACCCTGGAGATATGCTGATCCTGTTCATTGTTCCCCAGGCTATATCTGAAACAAACACCCTGGAGATATGCTGATCCTGTTCATTGTTCCCCATGCTATATCTGAAACAAACACACTGGAGATATGCTGATCCTGTTCATTGTTCCCCAGGCTATATCTTAAACAAACACCCTGGAGATATGCTGATCCAGTTCATTGTTCCCCAGGCTATATCTTAAACAAACACACTGGAGATATGCTGATCCTGTTCATTGTTCCCCAGGCTACATCTGAAACAAACACCCTGGAGATATGCTGATCCTGTTCATTGTTCCGCAGGCTATATCTGAAACAAACACACTGGAGATATGCTGATCCTGTTCAGTGTTCCCCAGGCTATACCTGAAACAAACACACTGGAGATATGCTGATCCTGTTCATTGTTCCCCAGGCTATATCTGAAACAAACACACTGGAGATATGCTGATCCTGTTAATTGTTCCCCAGGCTATATCTGAAACAAACACACTGGAGATATGCTGATCCTGTTCATTGTTCCCCAGGCTATATCTTAAACAAACACCCTGGAGATATGCTGATCCAGTTCATTGTTCCCCAGGCTATATCTTAAACAAACACACTGGAGATATGCTGATCCTGTTCATTGTTCCCCAGGCTATATCTGAAAAAAACACCCTGGAGATATGCTGATCCTGTTCATTGTTCCCCAGGCTACATCTGAAACAAACAGCCTGGAGGTATGCTGATCCTGTTCACTGTTCCCCTGGCTATATCTGAAACAAACACACTGGAGATATGCTGATCCTGTTCATTGTTCCCCAGGCTATATCTTAAACAAACACACTGGAGATATGCTGATCCTGTTCATTGTTCCCCAGGCTATATCTGAAACAAACACCCTGGATATATGATGATCCTGTTCATTGTTCCCCAGGCTACATCTGAAACAAACACCCTGGAGATATGCTGATCCTGTTCATTGTTCCGCAGGCTATATCTGAAACAAACACACTGGAGATATGCTGATCCTGTTCAGTGTTCCCCAGGCTATACCTGAAACAAACACACTGGAGATATGCTGATCCTGTTCACTGTTCCCCAGGCTATATCTGAAACAAACACACTAGAGATATGCTGATCCTGTTCACTTTTCCCCAGGCGATATCTGAAACAAACACCCTGGATATATACTGATCCTGTTCATTGTTCCCCAGGCGATATCTGAAACAAACACACTGGAGATATGCTGATCCTGTTCACTGTCCACAGACTATATCTGAAACAAACACACTGGAGATATGCTGATCCTGTTCATTGTTCCCCAGGCTATATCTGAAACAAACACACTGGAGATATGCTGATCCTGTTCATTGTTCCCAGGCTATATCTGAAACAAACACACTGGAGATATGCTGATCCTGTTCATTGTTCCCCAGGCTATATCTGAAACAAACACCCTGGAGATATGCTGATCCTGTTCATTGTTCCCCATGCTATATCTGAAACAAACACACTGGAGATATGCTGATCCTGTTCATTGTTCCCCAGGCTATATCTGAAACAAACACCCTGGAGATATGCTGATCCTGTTCATTGTTCCCCAGGCTATATCTGAAACAAACACCCTGGATATATGATGATCCTGTTCATTGTTCCCCAGGCTACATCTGAAACAAACACCCTGGAGATATGCTGATCCTGTTCATTATTCCCCAGGCTATATCTGAAACAACACACTGGAGATATGCTGATCCTTTATTGTTCCCCAGATTATATCTGAAACAAACACACTGGAGATATGCTGATCCTTCATTGTTCCCCAGAATATATCTGAAACAAACACCCTGGAGATATACTGATCCTGTCCAGGCTACATCTGAAACAAACACCCTGCAGATATGCTGATCCTGTTCATTGTTCTTCAGGCTATATCTGAAACAAACACACTGGAGATATGCTGATCCTCTTCATTGTTCCCCAGGCTATATCTGAAACAAACACACTGGAGATATGATGATCCTGTTCATTGTTCCCCAGGCTATATCTGAAACAAACACCCTGGAGATATGCTGATCCTGTTCTTTGTTCTCCGGGCTATATCTGAAACAAACACACTAGAGATATGCTGATCCTGTTCATTGTTCCCCAGGCTATATCTGAAACAAACACACTGGAGATGCTGATCCTGTTCATTGTTCCCCAGGCTATATCTGAAACAAACACCCTGGAGATATGCTGATCCTGTTCATTGTTCCCCAGGCTATATCTGAAACAAACACACTGGAGATATGCTGATCCTGTTCATTGTTCCAGGCTATATCTGAAACAAACACCCTGGAGATATGCTGATCCTGTTCATTGGTCCCCAGGCTATCCGTGAAACAAACACCCTGGAGATATGCTGATACTGTTCATTGTCCCCCAGGCTATATCTGAAACAAACACACTGGAGATATGCTGATCCTGTTCATTGTCCCCTAGGCTATATCTGAAAGAAAAACACAGTGGAGATATGCTGATCCTGTTCATTGTTCCCCAGGCTATATCTGAAACAAACACACTGGAGATATGCTGATGCTTTTCATTGTTCCCCAGGCTATATCTGAAAAAAACACACTGGAGATATGCTGATCCTGTTCATTGTTCCCCAGGCTATATCTGAAACAAACACCCTGGAGATATGCTGATCCTGTTCATTGTTCCCCAGGCTATATCTGAAACAAACACCTTGGAGATATGCTGATCCTGTTCTTTGTTCCCCAGGCTGTATCTGAAACAAACACACTGGAGATATGATGATCCTGTTCATTGTTCCTCAGGCTATATCTGAAACAAACACCCTAGAGATATACTGATCCTGTTCTTTGTTCCCCAGGCTGTATCTGAAACAAACACACTGGAGATATGATTATCCTGTTCATTGTTCCCCAGGCTGTATCTGAAACAAACACCCTGGAAATATGCTGATCCTGTTCATTGTTCCCCAAGCTATATCTGAAACAAACACAATGGAGATATGCTGATCCTGTTCATTACCCCCAGGCTATATCTGAAACAAACACACTGGAGATATGCTGATCCTGTTCATTGTTCCCCGGGCTATATCTGAAACAAACATCCTTGAGATATGCTGATCCTGTCCAGGCTATATCTGAAACAAACCCACTGGAGATATGCTGATCCTGTCCAGGCCATATCTGAAACAAACACCCTGGAGATATGCTGATCATGTTCATTGTTCCCCAGGCTATATCTGAAACAAACACCCTGGAGATATGCTGATCCTGTTCATTGTCCCCCAGGCCATATCTGAAACAAACACTCTGGAGATATGCTGATCCTGTTCATTGTTCCCCAGGCTATATCTGAAACAAACACACTGGAGATATGCTGATCCTGTTCATTGTTCCCCAGGCTATATCTGAAACAAACACACTGGAGATATGCTGATCCTTCGTTGTTCCTCTGATTATATCTGAAACAAACACACTGGAGATATGCTGATCCTTCATTGTTCCCCAGACTATATCTGAAACAAACACCCTGGAGATATGCTGATCCTGTCCAGGCTATATCTGAAACAAACACACTGGAGATATGCTGATCCTGTTCATTGTTCCCCAGGCTATATCTGAAACAAACACACTGGAGATATGATGATCCTGTTCATTGTTCCCCAGGCTATATCTGAAACAAACACCCTGGAGATATGCTGATCCTGTTCTTTGTTCCCCAGGCTATATCTGAAACAAACACACTGGAGATATGCTGATCATGTTCATTGTTCCCCAGGCTATAACTGAAACAAACACACTGGAGATGCTGATCCTGTTCATAGTTCCCCAGGCTATATCTGAAACAATCACACTGGAGATATGCTGATCCCGTTCATTGTTCCATGCTATATCTGAAACAAACACCCTGTAGATATGCTGATCCTGTTCATTGTTCCCCAAGGCTATATCTGAAACAAACACCCTGGAGATATGCTGATCCTGTTCATTGTTCCCCAGGTTATATCTGAAACAAACACACTGGAGATATGCTGATCCTGTTCATTGTTCCAGGCTATATCTGAAACGAACACCCTGGAGATATGCTGATCATGTTCATTGGTCCCCAGGCTATCCATGAAACAAACACCCTGGAGATATGCTGATCCTGTTCATTGTCCCCCAGGCTATATCTGAAACAAACACACTTTAGATATGCTGATCCTGTTCATTGTCCCCTAGGCTATATCTGAAAGAAAAACACACTGGAGATATGCTGATCCTGTTCATTGTTCCCCAGGCTATATCTGAAACAAACACCATGGAGATATGCTGATCCTGTTCTTTGTTCCCCAGGCTGTATCTGAAACAAACACACTGTAGATATGATGATCCTGTTCATTGTTCCTCAGGCTATATCTGAAACAAACACCCTGGAGATATACTGATCCTGTTCTTTGTTCCCCAGGCTCTATCTGAAACAAACACACTGGAGATATGATTATCCTGTTCATTGTTCCCCAGGCTATATCTGAAACAAACACCCTGGAAATATGCTGATCCTGTTCTTTGTTGCCCAGGCTGTATCTGAAACAAACACACTGGAGATATGCTGATCCTGTCCAGGCTATATCTGAATCAAACACACTGGAGATATGCTGATCCTCTCCAGGCTATCCCTGAAACAAACACCCTGGAGATATGCTGATCCTGTTCATTGTTCCCCAGGCTATATCTGAAACAAACACACGGGAGATATGCTGATCCTGTCCAGGCTGTATCTGAAACAAACACACTGGAGATATGCTGATCCTGTTCATTGTTCCCCAGGCTATATCTGAAACAAACACACTGGAGATAAGCTGATCCTGTTCATTGTTCCCCAGGCTGTATCTGAAACAAACACACTGGAGATATGCTGATCCTGTTCATTGTTCCCCAAGCTATATCTGAAACAAACTCCCTGGAGATATGCTGATCCTGTTCATTGTTCCCCAGGCTATATCTGAAACAAACACACTGGAGATATGCTGATCCTGTTCATTGTTCCAGGCTATATGTGAAACAAACACCCTGGAGATATGCTGATCCTGTTCATTGTTCCCTAGGCAATATCTGAAACAAACACCCTGGAGATATGCTGATCCTGGTTATTGTTCCCCAGGCTATATCTGAAACAAACACACTGGAGATATGCTGATGCTGTTGATTGTTCCCTAGGCTACATCTGAAACAAACACACTGGGGATATGCTGATCCTGTTCATTGTTCCCCAGGCTATATCTGAAACAAGCACCCTGGAGATATGCTGATCCTGTTCATTGTTCCCCAGGCTATATCTGGAACAAACATACTGGACATATGCTGATCCTGTTCATTGTTCCCCAGGCTATATCTGAAACAAACATACTAGAGATATGCTGATCACATTCATTGTTCCCCAGGCTATATCTGAAACAAACACCCTGGAGATATGATGATCCTGTTCATTGTTCCCCAGACTATACCTGAAACAAATACCCTGGAGATATGCTGATCTTGTTCATTGTTTCCTAGGCTACATCTGAAACAAACAGCCTGGAGGTATGCTGATCCTGTTCACTGTTCCCCTGGCTATATCTGAAACAAACACACTGGAGATATGCTGATCCTGTTCATTGTTCCCCAGGCTATATCTTAAACAAACACCCTGGAGATATGCTGATCCAGTTCATTGTTCCCCAGGCTATATCTTAAACAAACACACTGGAGATATGCTGATCCTGTTCATTGTTCCCCAGGTTATATCTGAAACAAACACCCTGGAGATATGCTGATCCTGTTTATTGTTCCCCAGGCTATATCTGAAACAAACACACTGGAGATATGCTGATCCTGTTCATTGTTCCCCAGGCTACATCTGAAACAAACACCCTGGAGGTATGCTGATCCTGTTCATTGTTCCCCAGGCTATATCTGAAACAAACACCCTGGACATATGCTGATCCTGTTCATTGTTCCCCAAGCTATATCTGAAACAAACACACTGGAGATATGCTGATCCTGTTCACTGTTCCCCAGGCTATACCTGAAACAAACACAATGGAGATATGCTGATCCTGTTCACTGTTCCCCAGGCTATATCTGAAACAAACACACTAGAGATATGCTGATCCTGTTCACTGTTCCCCAGTCGATATCTGAAACAAACACCCTGGATATATGCTGATCCTGTTCATTGTTCCCCAGGCGATATCTGAAACAAACACACTGGGGATATGCTGATCCTGTTCATTGTCCACAGGCTATATCTGAAACAAACACCCTGGAGATATGCTGATCCTGTTCATTGTTCCCCAGGCTATATCTGAAACAAACATACTAGAGATATGCTGATCACATTCATTGTTCCCCAGGCTATATCTGAAACAAACACCCTGGAGATATGATGATCCTGTTCATTGTTCCCCAGACTATACCTGAAAAAAACACCCTGGAGATATGCTGATCCTGTTCATTGTTCCCCAGGCTACATCTGAAACAAACAGCCTGGAGGTATGCTGATCCTGTTCACTGTTCCCCAGGCTATATCTGAAACAAACACCCTGGAGATATGCTGATCCTTTTCATTGTTCCCCAGGCTATATCTGAAACAAACACCCTGGAGATATGCTGATCCTGTTCATTGTTCCCCAAGCTATATCTGAAACAAACACCCTGGAGATATGCTGATCCTGTTCATTATTCCCCATGCTGTATCTGAAACAAACACACAGGAGATATGCTGATCCTGTTCATTGTTCCCCAGGCTATATCTGAAACAAACACCCTGGAGATATGCTGATCCTGTTCATTGTTCCCCAGGCAATATCTGAAACAAACACCCTGGATATATGATGATCCTGTTCATTGTTCCCCAGGCTACATCTGAAACAAACACCCTGGAGATATGCTGATCCTGTTCATTGTTCCCCAGGCTATATCTGAAACAAACACACTGGAGATATGCTGATCCTGTTCACTGTTCCCCAGGCTATACCTGAAACAAACACACTGGAGATATGCTGATCCTGTTCATTGTTCCCCAGGCTATATCTGAAGCAAATACCCAGGAGATATGCTGATCCTGTTCATTGTTCACCAGGCTATACCTGAAACAAACACAGTGGAGAATATTCAGGACAAGCCTCTGAGGTACTTCACTCTTTAATTTTTCTCATCCCTAATAATATCCTTTTCAGTATAACTATCTATGTCTTACTTTCCAGCCATGGTATAGTCTGATAGAAATATATTTTGTTTAAAACCCAGCCTCTGCCATTTCAGGAAGCTCCTTTTCCCCACATGACCATCAAGCTCCATCCTCTATAGGTCAATTCATTCCACTACATACCATTATCCAAGGACAATGGAATAGGGAGGTAGGAGCTTGAGATTACAGTCATTATCCAACTGGAACGTGCTAAGGCCTTTTATACTATTTACCATGCTGGGATGACTGGCAAATTTTCTTCACTCAGCATTAATCCATACACGAAGGCAAGCACACTACACATAATACTTCCTCTGCAGAACACAATACACATAATAGCTCATGCACCAGTATCTCACCTGTGAAGCCCTTAAGGCAAAACACCAAACCAAACATATTAGTCTTAGGTGATTCCATCGTGAGACACACAGCTGTCCCTCTGATTAGGCTGGATAAGGAAAAGGTCATGGTCAGCTGTCTGTCAGGTGCCATATCACACATGCACTCAAGTCTCTCAACAATAGGTATTGTTATGACTCCATCATCGTCCATGTTGGTGTGAACGATTTGAGACATACCTCTCTGGACTATATGAAGAGAGACATAACTGAGCTCTTGGACTACATGTCTCAGGCAGGTATGACCCTAGCATTAAGCAGCATTTCACCTTCACCTAGGATAATGTCTAAATGCAAACAGAAAATGATTGACTTCAATAATTGGCTTAGTTTCTGGTGTCATTCTAAGGGGATCCAATATCTGTCAGCCTGGGATGACATGATCGACAGACTCCGATGCTTTGCCAGAGATGGTCTTCATCTGTCACCCCTGGGATTTCGGCTACTGGCTAAGGCTTTTGCCACCTGCATAGTGCCTTTTTAGGCAGTGTCTCAAGAACAAAATTCTTGACATAAAAACTCCATCTGAAAACAACCTCTAGGTTTTGCTTCTAAACACTAGGAGTCTTAACATGAAACTGCACTCACTGGAAGCAGTCCTCACCTTGGAAGATACAAACATTTGTACAGTCACGAAGACCTGGTTCAAGGCTGTGGAGAGCACCCCAGCCATACCAGGTTACACCTCCTTCCACAAATTCAGACTACAAACTGAAAGTGTGAAAACTAAAGCTGGTAGTGTAACAATATTCATTAAAGATAAATACACCTCCAGATTGGTTAAACAGTATGATTCCCTGGAGATACTGCAGGTGCAATTAACTGTTGGGAGGACACCTATTCAAGTCATTGCCAGCTACAGAACTCCCTCCATGAATCAGGACCCCCTCTCTGCCTATTTGGATCTACTTGATTCTATCAAGAAACATCCAATCACCATGGTTTTGGGTGACTTTAACTACACTCCCATTAACTGGGTAAACTACTCATGCTCAAACTCACTTGCCCAAAGGTTCCTCAACTTTGTTAACTTCAATGCCCAGGACCAGTTGGTTGATACCCCCACAAGGGGTGCCAACATCCTGGATCTGGTACTTACCCATATGGGGGACCACTGTAGCACTCCCACTGTGAGGTCCTCCCTGGTGAGATCTAACCACAAATCAGTCTCATTTGAAGTAACTATCACGGGTCTACTTCACATTGTCGTAAGCTGACAATATCGAGTCTGATATTGTCGACACGACAATATCGAAAGTGAAGAACATCGTGCAAGTAAATGGAAATCTCCGTAAGGGGAGATTTCCATTTACCTCAATGTAGTGCGGTCTCGGAGTTGGTATATTTAAGTAGGGGAGTGTGCAGGGGGTCTTGCCCCCGGCCTATGCCATTTATTTATTTATTTATTTTTTACGTTATTCAATATTTTACTTAATCGATCAATAAAGTTCAACCTTTATTGATTGGATTAAGTAAACTTTCGATAACATGATATAGACTCACTATCACACCTGCCCCCCCGGCAGCAACTAAACTAAAAAACTTCTCCAAAGGAGATTATAACCTTTTACGGGATGGTATAAATAGCTTTACTGCACCTCCCCCCTCAGATGGAACTGGCAACTATGCCAAGTTCTATACCAATGCTTTATACAAACACCTGTATAACTACATTGACTCGGCCATACCCAATAGGACCAAAACAAGCTCCTCAAGGAAGAGCAGACCTGCCTGGTGGACAACTGCCATTAACAGGCTCTAGAACAAGAGGGAGAAATTGCTGCCTAAGAGTAAGACGAAGCAAACCCTAAAGCGGAAACACTCCCTCCTCAATTTAAACAAACAAATAAGACTTATTATGAAGTCATCCAAAGCAAACGACAAATCCAAATTAGCTTTCTAACTAAGGAAAATCATAAGGCATTCTTTACTTACATCCATAACCTAAAAGGAAAGGTCCAGATCTATGCTGAACTAGTAGTTAATGACACCACGTATACTGAGCCTGTGGACACAGCTAACCTGTTGGCCAACAGGTTCTCTGAAAACTTCACTCCCCTTTCCCCATCACACGTACCCCTTGACATCCCTGCCATTAGCCCCTACCTTGTAGCTCTAAAGAGCAGGTAGCAAATGCCCTCTCTAAAGCTGAAAAGACAGCATCTATGGGTCCTGATAACATCCCAGGCTGCGTCCTACATGAGCTCCAACAAGAACTGGCAACACCATTCGGTACTCTTTTCATTCATAGTCTAAGTACCAGCTTTGTCCCAACTGAAAGGAAAATGGGCACCATTATTCCCTTGCACAAATGTGATGCTTCCACTGAATGTGGGAAATACAGACATGTTATCTACAAGGCCATGGAGCAAATCATCATGGACCTTATCAACAAAGATATAGGCAATCTCCAAACACTTAACCCTACTCAATTTGGATTTGTCAAAGGGAGATCATGCCTGTTAAACCATTTCTTCCAGACAGTCACCAAGGCCCTGGACAAGGGAAAATCTGTGCATACAGCCTACCTAGAATTAGCCAAGGCTTTTGACACTATCCCCCACTCAGGCATCATTGACAAACTCACCTAGCTAGGTAGCAACCCTTTTATCGTTAGATGGGTCACTAACTGGCTCTCTGATAAAACACATGTAGTCAAAATTGGGGAATCCACCTCCAACAGTAGACCTGTAATCAGTGGTGCTCCACAGGAATCAGTCCTGGGACTTTTACTGTAAATCTGGAATCTATTTCTCTGAAGTATAAGCAAAAACTAAAGGTCTGTGGCTGACAAAGTTTGCTGATGACTGCAAACTGGGAGCAGTCATAGAATCTCCAAATGATATCAAAATCCTACAAGAGGATCTTACACAAACAAATGATTGGTGCCAAAGTCATGGCTTTAAACTAAATGCAAAAAAATGTATTATCGTCCCTTTTGGTAAGAGAGATGTTCCCGCTAACTACCACATCAATAGCAAAACCCTAAGTATGCACTCAGTAGTGAGAGACCTGGGCACACAGGTTAACAGCAACCTTACCTTTGATCACCATGTCTCCACAGTGGTAAGCAGGGTATTCTGTATTGCTCATGTCATAAGTAAGGGCATTGCCTCCAGAAAAAAAGTTATAACCTTCCTGTACTCTTCCCTCATCAGGCCAATAATGGAATACAATGCCCCTTTTGGTATGTACCTTTCCAAGCACCTGCAGCAATTGAAGACCAGAAAGGTTCCTCACAAGGAAAATTCAAGGTCTTCAGCATCTGTTCTATGTGGATTGTCTGAAATCACTGTCTTTATTCTGTTTCATACAACTACTCAGAGGCGATCTCTGCCTTACATACAAGGCAATCTCTGACCCTAATTTATTGGAAATGCTGCATATCCGCAAGTCAAATGGTACATGGGTTACTCACTCTAATGACCTTAACCTGGTATGTAACATTAATAGAATCTGCTGGAGGGAAAGATTTACCTCCCAGTGGTTACCACACCTTTGAAACAGACTCCCACTTCATGATAAACAGAGTACCTCATTGGCCTTCTTCAAACGCAATCTGGACAATTTGATGCATAACCATAAATTCATCCCAGGGGTTCCACCTGTGTCCCTCTTGGACAGGAGCAATAGATCCTGATCATGGAAATAAGAGTAGAACTTGGCTAGGCTTGTAAGGGCCCTAAGGCCATTAACCTATTAACTTCCTATGATCCTATAGTTCTGATAGAACCCAAACTGTTAAGATGAGGGTTGTTTGCTCTGGACAGAAAAGCATCACCAGTGGTGTCCCACAGGTCTTAGCCCTGGACCCTGTCCTGTTTGGTATGTACTTGTCTGGCATAAAAACTAACACCAATGGACTATAGTTAATAGAATTCTCTGATGATTGCAAACTGGGGGTGGGTATCAAATCCCACTCTGATATTCAAATTCTTCAGCAAATTCTTCAGAAGAGTTTGACCAAACAAATGCTTGGTACATTAATCATGAGCTTATCCTCAGTACCACAAATGTAGAGTATGTCCTTTGGTAACTCTAGCATCACTAACACATACCCTGTAGATAACATTTCACTTAAATCTGGCACAGGCGTCAGGGGCTTGGGTACCAATGTCGATAACAGACTCTCCTTTAACTACCATGTCTATGTGAAGGTTAGAAAATCCTTCTACCTTGCATAACTAATCCTTTGTAGTTTCTTCTCAAGGTACAAAGAAGTTATAGTTCTGCTTTATCGAACTGTTATTAGACCCACCATTGAATATAACGCATCCTTCAGAGTATGTCTTCCCATCTTGAGAAACCTCAACATTTCCTCTCCAAAAAAGACTTCAGGTTTAAGAATGCTTAGCTACTCAAATGGACTCTGCTTCACACTTTATAATTTTCCTAAAGTTACTGAGATGATTTTCCAGTTTGTAGGGGTTTATTTTAAATTTATGTCAGTTTCAAAAAGATTCACCATTGTTTGTGCAAATCCACAAAAAAGCTGCTTTAAGTGTGTTGAAAAATCATACAAAATTACCAAACTCAGAATTAGTTGTCATCAAACTGTTGAAGAAGCAACCACAGCAGCAGATTATACTTCTGAAGAAGTCTGTACTTTTTGAGTAAGACAAAACTGATTAACCATTAAATATCTTGTTATTGCTACTGCTGTGGTTGTTTCTTTGATGGTGTGCTGACACGTTTGGGCAAAGTTCATACCTGCTGTCCCTCTGCTCAGTGTCATACAGACTCCACAGAGCTGATCTCTTCTTATCATTCCATGCTACAAATGAATCAGCACTCAAACTCCTTCATCTAACTAAAAACAGTATCAAAGCAAACACATGCTCTAGAGCTCTAAATCTTTACTACCATGTCAACAGCACTAGATGTTGACATGGTAGACATGGTGACATGTACCAAACCAAACTTATTCTCCATCTGTAAAATAGGCTGCCTTTACATGTCAAGCAGAGTACTTCCAATAGCAACCTTCAAAACCCTGGATGACTAGATGGGTGAACGGAAATGTTCAAAGGGATATGTGTCAAAGTTCTACTTAATAGGATACATCATTAGTTTCTCACCAGAAGTGGTTGAGATGGCTTAGCTTCTTGTTAGTCTCCTTGGCTGTAGGCATAGCAGGAACCTTCATACCTCTTCCCAAGCCTTACTAAGCTAATCTTCCAGAACATTTCCATGATAATTTAGTTTCTCCCTCTCCATTGCCAGGTCTGTAAATTCCCAGTGTGACTGAGTCACCAGTCACCAAAATCTTCTTCTCTGTTCCCAAATTGGCTCTCATTTCTTCATTTGCTTCATGCACCACTATCACTACCCTTGCTGCCTCACTTGCACAACCCCTAGCCTCCCCCTCTGTCCTTGCTTGATGTCCTTCTCCCTGAATTGTGTCTGATCTATTTCTAATCCTTTATGAGCTCTTCCTATAAGTCCTCACTACTTTTGTCCACTCCCACCTCCTTCTTCTTTTATTCCCCTCAGTCCCCTCCTCCTCCTCTTACTGCTCTTTGCTTTTCTCTGCTCTGATCTTGCACTGGGCACCACTTTCATGCTACTTTCCCTTTGTCCTGCTCTACCTTGAGTCTTGCCTCTCCTTTACCTGTCCCCTGCCTGCCATCTTCTACTCACTCTGCACCTGTCATCATTCTGTCTTGCCTCATCTCTATTTTCCTTGGCTATAAACTCCTCCTAACATCCTGCTGTCTATCATTTCTTTTTGCTGCTACACCCCACATCCCCTACCATCCTCCTGACATCTCTCACTTCCCACTCTAGTATCCTTATTCATGTGTATCTATATCACCACAGGTCTCTCTGCACACCGCTGACCCATAATTATTACAATGGACCCCCCACCCCAATCTTTGCATCTCAATGACGCTACCTACTATGCAATTTATGGCCTGTTTGTATAATGCAGTTGTAATACAGCATATTATACTTTGGTGTACTCTCTCTCTCTCATCCATATGCTGCAACTGACAAATGCAGATTTATCTGCAACCTGCTGGACACTTCTGGTGCTTTTTAAATAATAAATTGTACCTAACAGAAAAGTGTAATGGTTTGTTAATCCTAAACTGCCCCTCACAATAATAGTGAATGGTCTACATAAAAACATAGTAAGAATGTTATGGGGCTTGGGGTATGCAGTTAAGACATGTTAGCAAACAAGGATGGCAGGGTGGTCATATAGTGGACAGATCCAGAGCCACTGAGTTTAAGGATATAGCAAGAACAGCTGGGGGGAGTACTGAGGAAAAATACATTATCACTTCCATCTCCAGACTGAACTTTTAGCCTCTGACTGTGAAGATTTATTCACAGAGCTGTAGCAAGGGAGTTTGGTGTCTTCTTCCTGCCATCTATAAGCAACTGTCATCACTAAATGAAAGCCTGTAATGTAAATTGTCACAATGTTTCTAAGATGACAACAACTTATTAGATTTCTATATCAATAAATATCTCTTTTTAATAAACATCAATTAAGCATGACAGCAGAGAATGTGTATAAACTGTTTATTATGTAGCAAGCTAGTAATTTGCTGTTATCACTGAATGAAGGGAATAGTTTGACAACTTACAAACTGGCAGCACAGGGACAAGAGTGAATGGCAAATGCAGGCTCACCAATTCTGGGAAATGCAGTGGGGATAAGGCATTAGCAAAGTATTATCACTACAGCTCTTCCAGGAGAAAGACCCATGATTGCTGCACTTGAAAATGGGTCTCGGGGAATGTGAGGCAAATGAGAAGTGCAAAACCACAGTAGCTGGAATTGTTGGTGCTCAGATGTACACACTCACACTTTGCCCAACATAGCAGGCATTGCACCATGATTAATTAACAAGGAGTTCAAGTTAGAGACATACAGAAAAATCTACTAACAGACAAGAATGACAAACAAGACCCTCAGGTCAGCTGGAATGAATGGTCCAGTAATGGATATGAAACTAACGGTCATGGGTAGACAGGAACCAAAATGTTATTTACAATAAGCATTGTGTCAACTTTGCCAAATCAATGGTGACATTTTTTTTAAATGGATGCAAATTTAAAATAAATGCCCACAAATTTGAAAATCTTCTCATTCACCGCAGGAGAAATTTAAAATGTTAGCCTATCATCAAAATTTTCATATTGCAAAAATAAAACACATAAACTGGATATTTTGAGAAATATGTCACATCTCACCAACATACAATTGAAGCCAGAAATATACCAGAAAAGGTGGGTGCTTATGTAAAAAAATACATGATTAGCCTTACTTACCATGACCCCTATCTTCAGTACTCACAGAGGAAGTCATACTTGACAAACTTTGCAGATTTATACTGCTTAAATATACACCATTGTACATCCTTAATTAATGTAAAATGATTGCCACCATGCTGACCTGCTCAACCACATTCCAGTGAATGAAGCTGCTCCAGTACTGATCTGCTTTCTCTGTTTTTGTAGTTTTAAAACACTTCCCATATCTCAGTCTCTATCCCTTGTCACCAATTGCCTAACAATGGTAATGTACTCATCATTAATAGACCAAAAATATGTAATCACAAACAAAACCACTTGGGAGTCAATCCAACCTTACATGCAGTATGCATCACTTCAAGATGCCCAAATGCAGAGGCCATGGAACACTTACCCAAGCCCCCTATATTCAAGAACACTCATTCTTCCCAAATCACCATTATTGTGCATAACCTCATTACTACTAAGTTTTCTTTTTCTATATATCAGATTACAATTTTATAGATTAATAATGTACTTGATATATAATTCACAAATATGCTTTTCTGTTACATATTTCCCTGGGCATAACTGGAAAAAGAACAATAATAGTTGAGTTTACCTACCCAGTTATAAAGCAAAATAAATAAATAAAAATAAGTAATTAAGTAAGCAAATAAGCACATTAGTAAACAAATGAATAATTAACTAAATAAATAAATACATACATATCATATATATTCCTTATCAGAAAAGCTCTTGGGCCATTTTCACTTAATCTGTAGTATTCCACTGACCTTATTTCATTCAAATAGATTCTATCACACTCTCACCTACATTTATTTCTCTCACCGCAATAGACTGAACCAGCTCTTTAACATTTTGATTTTTAGATAGAACATTAATCACTTTAAATGGTTCAAAAGTTTTAATAAGTAACCCAAGCTCCACTGGAGTATTCCAGTGACCTTAGTTCATTCACACAGATTCTATTATGTTCTCACCTACAGTTCTTTCTCTTACCTCTAGTAAACTTTCGACATCCTGACCCAAGTCTTTAGCACTTTAATTTTTAGACAGAAAGTCCAAACATCTTCAATCACTGAAAAACTTTAACAAGGTAATCCAAACTCTTCTGTGAGTAGCAACAGCAAACATGAACAGCTCAGTAAAACTAATTAAATAAACCCAGCTGTAAAAATAAAAAATAAAATTCGAAAAGAGTGGGATTAATCTGATGCAGAATACATTATTTTACTTTGTTGAACAAACACCATCTAAAGGCATATTTAAGATACAACTTCCCCATAATATGCTAGAAACTTGTGGTTAAATTTTAATTCCAGTACAGGAAATTTGTGGAAACTTAAACTATAATTATTTGTTAAATCAAGTAAACACAGTAAACCACCTCTTTTTGGGGGTGACTTGAGAACACTATTTAAGTGACTTGCTCAGAGTTTTAGAGACAAATGAAGACTATGAAATAAGACCCAGGACTTCAGGATGAAGTTTGTTAGCAGCTTATAGCCCTATTCTTCTGTGCTGAAAGAGACATTTCATACATCTTTCACTAAGACAGCATTAATAACCACTAAGACAATAGTTTACTCTACAGCGCTTTGACACCATTTTGCTTTCAAGGATGGCTTGGCTAGACTACTGAATCTTCAATGAAGCCATGATGTATTCTTGCTTTTCCAAAGGGAAATAAAGATTTCACCACTATTTAACAATTTATTTTTTTCAGGTGACCAAGATTGCATCTTTGGTAATCAGATGACATCCATTACCCATCACTGTTTTCTTGGATGTCACCCATGAGGTTTGGCTCTCTTATTAAAACAACTGAGTGGAGTCATGCAATGACAGTTGGAGGTGTAAAACTCAGAAACTTCCAGGAGTAGCTTTTTGAAGGATTTGACAAACTCATGACATCTTTGGCTACCAGATTACTGACAAGGAGAAGCAGGAAAAAAGGATCTAGCGACCCAGCAGACAAACACTACACAGTTCATTTAGTGTCAGCTTTTCCTGGCAGGTAGGCTTGGTTACTTGGCTTTTGCTGTCAGTGGATGTGTAGGTCCACACTCATGAAAGTCCTGCAAAGAACATAATGTAATATATGTCAGCACCCATGTTTACATTTTAGTGTATGGTGATGCAAATGAAACACCCTCCAGACACAGGTTTTTATAGTCCGATTAACAATTACTGTGAATTAGTACTCCATTTCCCTTTATTTGACATTGGATCTATTTTGAAGACCAAGCATGCCACTCTGTGATCATACCAGCAGCTAAAGGAAGTGGTAGTTTAAGTAATTACTAGATGAAGAATTAAAGCAAGTAATCACCTTTACCATGATGTCCAACTTTATGTATATGTGTATGTTAAACAGGAATCTGACATGTATATATTGTGTCATGTTGTAAAAGAATGAAGCTCAGTGTTGCCTAGAAAACTTACTCACTAAAGAAAGCTTTGTAGAGTTTCCCATTCAGTAACCTGTAGTAGCAAGAAAGATTTAGCGCTATTTTCTGCCATATATAATTAGTGAGTTTTTTTGTTGGGAGGAACTACGAAGTCCTGATTTTTGAATTTTTTTTTTTAACTGAATAGATTTAATGGTGGCAAAATAAATTATTCCAGTCCAAAAGAACACCTACTAATTGTCTTCTTTATTGCACGGCATCCTAAGAATTATGCAGAATTGCCATGAAAAGAAACCACCATGTTTAAACTCAGTAGTAAATTTGGAGCAACTACAAAATTGTGTCAAAAGCAATAATAAAGAATAAGACAAACTGATGTTGCATATCAATTTAAGTCTCTGGTTACATTTATAGTATGTGTCTGGGTTTCTATAGCCCTTTTGCAAGGCAAATGAAATGGAATTCCCAGTTTCTCCAGCTCATTCCTTAATTCTGTAACCAGTGTACAGTGTTCATATTTTAACATATGAACCTGGAAGAAAATGAACTTTGCTTTACAATGTTTTGAAAAGGGAGACATTTTCTTTCTCCTACTGCCTATTTCTCAGTATGCACACCTGAAGTGCCCCTTTCCTCCGTCTGCCTTCAATGTACATTGCCTGCAGTGACTGAGCTTAGTTGATTAGATTGAAAAGGATCAGAAGCATTAAATTAGAATCTCCAAAAGCAAGATGCTTCATTAGGTAAAGTGGAGGATACCTGCCTTCATGTAAGCTACAGTGAAACAGAGCTAGTTTTAATAAATGAGGGAGTGCTGGAAACAATCTCCTTTGTGGTGCTGTTGCCTTTCCTAATAAAAAAAGTAAAAAAAAAAAAAAAAAAAACAGTGATCATTCGAATGCTTTCTGTGCAGATAATAGTTCTGCATTCTAATTCAATCATCATTAGCTTTCCTGTGAAGAAAAATATGAACTATTCATATATTAGTTGTAATCTGTTCTTCAGTTTCTGTAATTCTGGTCATCATTTTACAAATCACATCAGATCCTATTTTTCATGAAGTCCCTAGTAAACCTGTAGATGAAAATAATCTTAGACTTGCACATAATTTGTGTGTAGAGGGTGTTATTTCATTTCTCATTTTAAACACTATTTTTTGTTAATTACATTGTCCACCTGTAAAGCTGTTCCTTAACCTAGTTTTAATGTGAAAAAACCTGCATCTCTGTCAGATTACTTTCATAAATCAGTTTAATGTGACAAGGCAAAACATACTGTTGTGATGGCAATGGTGATTAAGAGTGTAGTACTACACAGCACAGCATAACTCCTCACTTCCTTTCAGGACTACCTTACTCATTCCTGCAGTTCCTGGCTGTCATTAGCTAGGCCTTGTCTTCAGGAACTTTTTAACATGACTCATATTCTTTACTGGTGATACAGCTTTAGCTGCTGCATGAGCAGCAAAGCCTATCCCAGGGGACTGGGAGTGGGTAATATCTACATCTAGGCTATATTTGAAGGAATAATAAAAAAATAAAGGGAACTGAGTGATGAAGGCCAGTGATACATGTTATTCACTGAACAGCTGAGCAGAATGTTATGAGTCATGATCTCAATGATCCCAACAAAGCAAAGCAGCACAGGTGTCAGGTGTTTTCATTTGTTAGAAAAACAAACAGCATGAATTTATTACAGAAATGTAACAAGCACTCACGGTATGATGGCACAAGCCAAATTTTTATTTTTACAGCTTGCTTTTGCCCTGTAAGCTTACTAATACACCCATAAATTATACTTCCTCTCAAAAAGTATATATATATATATATATATATATATATATATATATATATATATATATATATATATATATATATATATATGTTTCCTAGCTTTGTCCATCTTGCAGCACAAATCAAATACTGTACATATATTTATTTTCTTATTTTTTTTTTTAAGGGAACTGATTCAGACAATTTTAGCCAAAAGCTAAGTTAAGTGGCAGAGACAGCATTTATGTCAACAGTTATATTAGAGTATATCACAATATCATGGTGTGGAGGCAACATTTTAATCCAGGTATTACAACTGGATAACATTAACAGTAACAATGTCATGACATACGTGCAACACTCTAACCTACACTTACATTTAGGTTACATTTCTGTATCGTGACATACTGCAATTAAATGAAAAGGAACTACTTTAAGTAGGAAATAGTTGATTCAGTGCAGTAACATACAGTATACGTGCCCTACAAAGGAGGCAAACAACATAGTTGGAAAAATAATAGCTTAAAAAAACTAAAGGTTATTATATTATGTACAACTAGCATACATTTGCTTTATTTACATATAACAGGCATTGCATAGCTGTAGGTATGTATTACTAGTTTCATATTGCTGGGCATCCCTTGTTGCACACTGCTGAGTGGAGTAATCCTGGTAGCTGGCTAAGGATCAACTTCTATCCTTAAAGCAGCAGCAACTAAACTTGTTTGTAAGGTGTGCTTTTAGTAGTTTTACAAAATTTAAGTTTCTTGGCTATGAGTAGTTTGCCTGAATGCTATAATTAAATCAAAGGGTGCTTCAATAAAGAGTACTTATGTATTATCGCAACCAGATTTTCGCACTGCCATAATTTGGCATGTGTGTTTTGAAACAGGGTTGCTTAACCTAATAAGGGGTCTGTGAAGAAGTAAGCATTACTCTGTTGCAGTGGGTATGAACCAGGAAGAGGACTAAGTGTGAAACTTTTGTGTGACACACCTCATACCTCCTGAAACTCAACAGTGGCCACCACCTTGCAAGAGCTGCATTTCTCAACACGATGTCAGCAAAAGGAAAGCGAGTCATGCAATACACCCTGTCACCCTAACAAAAGGTACATCTCACAAGGAGAAGGAGTGCTTCCTTTATGTATGAAGATTTTCACTCCAGCTGGTAAGAAAGTGCCCCCGTTTGGGAAGCACTGCCCATTCTTTAGAAATTATGAAAGCTAAAGTGAAAATCACTTCCTGATTAACCCTAGTAAGAACAGCACTGAAAAATATCCTACTGCCTGAATGCACTTCTTTTTGTCATTTGTGGCATGTAGCACCGTCTTCATTTGTACCTGAACATATGGTTAAAAATAAAAAGTGAGACAGAAGCATAATCCCTGTGTATGTGCACTCCTTCCATGAAGGATTCCTTCCACACACTGAAAAAAATCCGTTGGTCAGTAAGCTAGTGGGCATAACAATTCAAATGTGCGTGTGTAATGCACGCCAAGACAGGAAGAGTGTTTTCTCAATTGTTTGTCTTCCTGAAGTGAAACCAGACTTATTCCTTAGCAAAAAGTGACTCGAAATACCACCTCACAGCATTTCATGGGCTTGTGTCTATTGAAGTATGCAAAATTCGCAACCACAAAAATCTGGTTGCGATAATACGTTAAGTACCCAATAAAGTATTAGTTTATGGGTGTGCACACTTATGCAATCAGCTTATTGTACTTTTTTATATATTTTTCCCCCTAACAGATTTGTTTGTTTTTCAATGGAATTGTACAGGTTATAGGTCACATTAAAGGTGGGAAAAGTTTTGAAATGATTTATTGTGGTCGCATTTTTTTATATCACAAAACCTGGCATTTTAACAGGGGTGTGTACACTTTTTATATCTACTGTGTGTGTGTGTGTGTGTGTATATATATATATATATATATATATATATATATATATATATATATATATATATATATACATATATAGGTTCATAGGCAGGTACTAGGCTATCTGCCCTAGGGCATTTATAAGCCTAGCCAGAGTGTGTCAACTTTCGCCACTCCATTGATTAATTAACTGAGCCTCTGTCAAGCAGAGCCAATGAAGTGATCCCAGGGGTGTATTTTCTGTTACCCATCCACTCGTCAAGGTTTCTCTTGAAGAGTGTTAGTGAGGGGCTCTGCCTGATGTAATTTGGAATTTTGTTCCAAAGCATGGGGAGTCTCTGTGACAGGAATCTCTCCCTCCAGCATGTTCTATTTATTGTTGTGGCGAGGTTTAGCTCACTAGAGCGCGTGGCTCACGGTGACTTGGATTTCTTTAGGTGGAGCATGTCCATCAATTCTGAGTTGGACATGGCTTTGTAAGTCAGGCAGAGATCACCTCTGAGTAAGTGATATGCCACTGAGTGCAGCTGGAGTTTTTTCAGTCGGGCTGCATAGGACATATGTTTGAGGCCAATAATCCTCTTGGTGAGGTACTTTTGTGGTCTTTCCAGCTGTTGGAAGTGTCTTGTGAGGTACATCCCAAATGGGGCATTGTACTCTATGATGGGTCTAATGAGTGATGAGTAGAGGTGCACTATAACCACTTTATTTCTAGATGCGAACCCTTTAGTAATTAGATGGGCCACATAGAAGGATTTCCTAACTACTTTGGCAATATGATTGTCAAAGGAGAGATTGCTATCTACCTGGGTCCCCAGATCTCTTATTACCTCTTCTGTATTAAGGGGGCTGCCACCTATGTGGTAATTCGTGGGTGTTTTGTTTTTCCCAAATGGGATGACTATGCATTTTTTGGCATTTAGCTTGAGGCCATGAATTTGACACCAGGTGTCCGTATTAGTAAGGCCCTTTTGGAGGATGTCCGTGTCAGCCGGAGAGTTGATTATGGCTCCCGGTTTGCAGTCATCGGTGAACTTGGTTAGCCATAGTCCTCCTGTGTTTACCTGCACTTCTGAGAAGTATATGCTAAACAGTAGGGGTCCCAGGATCGAGCCTTGCGGGACACCAATTGTGACAGGTTTAGAGTCGGACCTGGAGCCTGCTATTCTTACTGTGTGAGTTCTGTCTGTAAGCCAGTTGGCAACCCATCTCGTGACATAGGGGTTTATGTTCAGGGTGGTGAGTTTTTCTGTAATACCCGAGTGGGGAATGGTGTTGAAAGCCTTGGTGAGGTCAAGGTAGGCTGTGTGAACCACCTTTCTCTCATCTATGGCCTTGGTGACTGTCTCAAAGAAGTCAATCAGGTTTAGTAGGCATGATCTTCCCTTAACAAAGCCGTACTGGGTCAAGTCAAGTGTTTGGAGGTTCCCAATATCTTTGTTAATGTGTTCTATGATGATGCGCTCCATAGCCTTGCAGACCAGGCTAGTCAGGCTTATGGGGCAATAGTTACCAGGGTCAGTTGTGGCCCCTCCTTTGTGGAGAGGAATAACCGTGCTGTGCACCATTCTATGGGCACGTAGCCTGTGGAGAGGCTGAGGTTGAACAGAGTGTTTAGGTGGGGGGTTAGTTCATTCTGTAGTTTGTGCAAGACGCAGCCTGGGACACCATCTGGTCCCATTGACGTTGTGTTTTTGGCTTTTGAAAGGTTTGTTTTCACCTGTGCGTCTGTGATTTTTGGGACACTACACTTTTCGGTATTGTTGTGGGCCCTTTGGGAGGTGAGAGGGAGTGAAGTTTGCACTGACTCTATGTGCCAGGATGTTGGCAATATCAGTAGGTTCAGTATATTTTATGCTATTTTGCACTAGTTCAGTGCATATTTGTGAGTTGCTACTTAGATTCTTAACATAGCTAAAGAAGGCTTTGTGGTTATCTTTTGAATCCTTGGCTATTTTTCTTTCAATGTTAGCCTTGGATGATTTCATGAGGGACCTTAGTTTCTTACTGATACTGATCAGGGATGTCTTTCCTTCTTGGGATTTGCTTTTTTTTCCTGAACAAGTTTCCTCCTTCTGTTGTATAGCCTGTTTATTGGAAGGGTCCATCAAACTGCTTTCCTTCTCTTAGAGGTGTGAGTCTTGGTTTTGCTAGGGATGGCACGATCCAAGCATACTTGTAGGTGCTCATAGAGTGCATTTGTAAAGGTTTCTGCATCTTGGGCAGCGTTAAACTTTTGTGTGGGGGCTGTGAAACTTACCACCTCTGTCTTAAAAAAGGCGAAGTTTGCTTTAGAAAAGTTTTTTTACTCCAGTTTCCTTAGTTGGGGGTGGTGGTGGGGTGTAGACATCCAGAGTGATTAGTTTATGGCCTGATCTAACCAGTGACGAGTTGACCTCTGGTGTGGAACACCTGTCGCCCATGTTGGTGATGACCAGGTCCAATATGTTTTCACCTCTGGTAGGGGAGTCTACCAGATGATCCAGGGCATTTGGGTTGATGAATTCCAGGAAGCGCTGGGCTTCGGAATTTGTACTCGAGTAGTTTTCCCAGTGAATGGTAGGGTAATTGAAATTGTCCAATATCAGGGTGTTTGGTAGGACCTTCATGTTTTCCAGTGTCTCCAGAAAGATGGAGTGGTGGTCCTGGGTCATGGAGGGTGATCTGTAGCAGGCCACAATTTGCATTGCAGATTTGCCTGATGTTAGTTGCACATGGATGATCTCAGAGGTATCATGCTGCGCCACTAACCTGGAGGTGTAGGTATCCCTGATGAATATGGATACACCCCCTCCTTTTGTGTTTCAGTCCGTGTTCTGTGGCCGAAACGTGTGGTATGAGTTGTAACCCGGTAGTACTGGGGTGCTCTTTGGAGCCTTGAACCAAGTTTCAGTGACTGCACAGATGTCAGAGTTCTCCATACTGAGGAGTGCTTCGAGCACGTGCATTCTGAGATTTAAACTCCTGGCGTTAAGTAGCATAACCCTCAGTTTTTTGTTAATTGTGCTGTTTACGGAGGTGAGTTTGACTTTTGAGCCTTGCCTAAAAAAAGGCACTATGGGAGCTGCAAGAGCCTTGACCAGTATTCGAAAGCCTAGGTATGACAGGTGCAAGTCGTTTCTTGTGAAGCAACATGGCTTATCGAGCATGTCGTCCCAGGCTGACAGACACTGGATCCCCTTTGAATGTCACCAAAAGATTAGCCAATTGTTGAAATTGATATTTTTTTCTTTATACTGAGGTATCATTCTTGGTGGGGGCAGGATGCTACTCTGGGTCAGGGTCATACCAGCCTAGGCTGCATGATCAGAGAGCTCTTCCACGTCTCTTTTCATGTAGTCCAGGGAGGTATGTCTCAGGTCATTCACACCAACATGAACAATGACAGAGTCATATTTGTATTTGTTCTGGAGTGACCTGTGTGCTTGTGTTATGTGGCGGATTCTGGCTCCTGACAGGCAGCTAACAGTAATCTTCTGCTTGTCCAGCATAGTGAGTGGGACATCAGTGTGCCTGACTATAGAGTCACCTATTACTAGTGTGTTATGTATGTTATTTTGCCTTAAGGGCTGTGACTGTGTGGCACACTGATTTTGTGTTTTATGTATTGTCTGGTTTGTGACGGGAAGTGCAGGTTGTTTGGGTGTCTGCTTTGGACGTCTGTGATGCTTTTGCAGGTTTTTATTTAGAGCCTCCAAGTATGATTTTGTGTATTTATGTGTATTTTTGCCAGTGCTATTTTAGTAGGTCTGTGTGCGGCTGGAGGTGTGGTTTAAGTGTTAACCTTCTCCTCTTGACTGTCTGTTTCAGTCTTGGGTGGAGACAGCTTAGCTTCCAGTTTGGCTGTATAATTGCATCTCTCACATATGTTAGTGTTTTGTGGTAGGAGGAAAGGGTTGTCTGTGTACATGAGGCAGTTGTAACATTGCCTCAGGATACCCAGATTCACCAGCTGGACTGGACAGTGCACCTGAAGTTGCTCTTTGGTCATACCTGAATAGTATGGTGAGCTGCTTAGTCGCTTGGTTGGTGAGGGGTGAATTAAGAGCCTTGCCCTGCTGGGCAATCAGTGTCAGGGTGTATTAGTGCTTGCTATTAGGTCTGAGCAAGTGCTGGGCTGTAAAGATGCTTTTTTAGTGCTTAGGTTGAGAGTTAGACTAGTTTCAAAGGAAAAACTGAAGAGGAGACTTAGTGGAGCCGGGAATAATTTAACCGTAGATAACTGGCACTGCCCGGTGCACAGAACCGTGCAAACGTGGTTTTTATAGTAGGGAAATGAAAGAGATAAAAATTAGCCCAAAATGGCCAATAAACTACTAACTTCTGGGCTGGAACCACTCCTCCAATTTCCCCTCTCTCACAGGTGAACAGAGAAACATCCTTCTATCCAAGTAAGGTATGGGCAAGTCAGAAACTAGTATCACAGCCCTGAATTCAGCACTAGCCTGAAAAACTGGACTATACTAGCTTAGAAAGGCGGGAAACAAGGAATTTTTTTTTGTTTTGTTTTTTTGAAAAGATAAGGCAAAAACAGTAAAAAATACACTTAAAACTGTTTTAAATGACTACAGACGATCAGAAAAGGCTATCACACTTTAGTGTGTAGCCTACAACAGTTACACAAATAATTTAAACAAAAACAACTTTTTAAAAGTACAGGCAATCAAATAAGTACAATATGTGAAAAAAACAAGCTTTTAAATCACAATAGACACTGGAATGTCAGCATTTAGGCGGAAAACAGTTAAGTACAGCAAGAAAGTACAGAAAACTGATACTTAATCACTCCAAAGTCTCTCTTCTAGGCTAGAAGGCTTGTATCAGTTTAAGGCTTTCTAGTGCTACCTAGTAGGTTAGTTATAGGAAAGATGGGAAACAAGCGCAGATGTGGTCTTTTAAACCAGAATTTGAAAGAGACGAACAAACTGTCCAAATGGTCAATAAACTACAATTTCTTGGCCAAGAACCTCTCCTCTCGTGGTAGACAGGCTACCTAGTGCTTACCACTCCCACTGATAAGCTAGAAGGCTTTCTTCCAACAGAGAAAGGCTTGCGGGGCTCAGAAGCTTACCAACAGTCCTGGATACAGCAACTCTGTATCTGGACTAGGCTAGTTACAGGAAAGGTGGGAAACAAGCTCAAGTGCGGCTTTTAAACCAGAACATTGAAAGAGATGGAAAAATGGCCAATAGCTACAATTTCTGGGCCAGGAACCACTCCTCTTGTGGTAGATAGGCTACCCAATGCTCACCACTCCCACTGATAAGCTAGAAGGCTTCCCTCCAACACAGAAAGGCTTGGGGGGCTCAGAAGCTTACAAAGAGTCATGGATACAGCAAATCTGTACCGGGACTAAACTAGTTACAGGAAAGGCGGGGAACAAGTACAAACATAGGCTTTTAAGCCAGCAAGTTGAAAGAGATGGAAAACTGCCCAAACAGCCAAATAAACTGCAATTTCTGGGCCAAAACTCAATCTTCCCATGGCGGATAGGCTAAGCAGTGCTTACCACTCCCACTGATAAGCTAGAAGGCTTCCCTCCAACAAAGAAAGGCTTGGGGAGCTCAGAAGCTTACTAACAATCCTGGATACAGCAACTCTGTAACCGGACAAGGCTAGTTATAGGAAAGACAGGAAACAGGCACAAGTGCGGCTTTCAAACCAGAAAGTTGAAAGAGATGGAAAAAAACTGCTCAAACAGCCAGTAGCTACAATTTCTGGGCCAGGAACCACTCCTCTTGTGGTAGATAGGCTACCTGATGCTTACAACTCCCACTGATAAGCTAGAAGGCTTCCTGCCAACACGGAAAGCTTGGGGGGGGGCTCAGAAGATTACAAAGAGTCCTGGATACAGCAAATCTGTACCTGGACTAGACTAGTAACAGGAAAGGCAGGAAACAAGCGCAAACATAGACTTTTAAATCAGAAGGTTGAAGGAGATGGAAAAGCTTCCCAAACGGCCAATAAACTATCATTTCTGAGCCAGAAACCACTCCTCTTGTGGTAGATAGGTTACCTTGTGCTTACCACTCCCACTGATAAGCTAAAAAAAAGGCTTCTCTCCAACACAGAACGGCTTGAGGGGGCTCAGAAGCTTACCAACAGTCCTGGATACAGCAAATCTGTACTTGGACTGCACTAGCTATAGGAAAGGCAGGGACCAAATGTAAAACAGGCTTTTAACCAGAAAGTGGAAAGAGATGGAAAAACTGCCCAAACGGGAACTAGACTAGTTACAGGAAAGGCGGGGAACAAGTACAAACATAGGCTTTTAAGCCAGCAAGTTGAAAGAGATGGAAAACTGCCCAAACAGCCAAATAAACTACAATTTCAGGGCCAAAACTCACTCTTCCCATGGTAGATAGGCTACCTAGTGCTTACCACTCCCTCTGATAAGCTAGAAGGCTTCTCTCCAACACAGAAGGGCTTGGGGGGGGGGGGCTCAGAAGCTTACCAACAGTCCTGGATACAGCAAATCTGTACCTGGACTACATTAGTTATAGGAAAGGCAGGGACCAAAGGTAAAACGGGCTTTTAACCAGAAAATAGAAAGAGATGGAAAAACTGCCCAAATGGCCAATGAACTACAATTTCAGGGCCAAAACCCACTCTTCCTGTGGTAGATAGACTACCTAGTGCTTGCCACTCCCTCTGATAAGCTAGAAGACTTCCCTCCAACACAGAAAGGCTTGAGGGGCTCAGAAGCTTACCAACAGTCCTGGATACAGCAAGTCTGCATCTGGACTTGATTGGATACAGGAAAGGCAGGAAACAAGCTTAGAATTCTTTTTTTTTTGTTACAGAAAATCAGCTAAAACACCAGTAAATACAATTCAGATTGTAGTGCAGGCCAGCACACCCGAGTGTGTAGCAACACTATGGCAAATACAGTTCAAATAAATGCAATTAATATATATATATATATATATATATATATATATATATATATATATATGTGTGTGTGTGTGTGTGTGTGTGTGTGTGTGTGTGTGTATACGTATATATGTATATATATATATATATATGGAACTACCTGACTACATCGACAGTGCAGAAGAGCGAAAACGACTTCACCGACACCACATAATCGACAGTTCACAAACACGACACCTCGTACACTCGACACATCATAACAACAAACAAAACAAATCCCCTGTCCAAAACCCACACACACAACACAAGCACACCAAAATCCTTACAAACCAACAGTAACCCATACATACACAACTATCTACAACCCTAACCGAAACCCTAACCCTAAGGTCCGTCACTATCGCACACTCACCTAACCTGCGCCCTAACCCTAACTCACTTAACCCACCCCTAACCCAAAAACTATCACTAATGTGCACCCTTACCTAACCCACTCCCTAACCCTAACTCACTTATCCCACCACTATCCCTACAGACCGCCAACATCGCACACTTACCTTACTCGCACCCTTACCTAACCCGCGCCCTAACACTAACTCACTTATCCCACCCCTATCCCTACACACCGTCAACATCGCACACTTACCTTACTCGCACCCTAACATCCGTCACTACCGCATACTTACACATCCTTTCCCCATCTCAGTGTTCTCAGCGTCGGTGTCTTCCTCCGTCGGTCTTCTGCCTTGTCGATCTTCTGGCGTCGGTGAAGTCATTTTCGCTCTTCTGACCTTTCGATGTAGTCAGGTAGATCCATATATATATATATATATATATATATATATATATATATATATATGAAAGAAATGTAAAAAAAGATATGATAAATGATTTGTAAATATTGTATATATTGTAAATGATGAAAACATTTTATATATATATATATATATATATATATATATATATATATATATATATATAAAATGTAAATAAGGAGGAATGTAAATGTGTGTGTGTTTGTGTGTGTGTGTGTGTGTGTGTGTGTGTGTGTGTGTGTGTGTGTGTGTGTGTGTGTGTGTGTGTGTGTGTGTGTGTGTTTGAATAACTATGTGTGTTTAAATAAAGACCCTAATCTTCTACATAGTTGCTGTGGGATCTTTTACATCCAAGTGAGCTGCCACCAACTCAAGTAGAGTGGACCTCAGTTTAACATCTCATCCAAAAGACAAGACACTCAGGAGAGCAGCACCCCCTTTATGCTGTGCTGCAGTGATAATGATATGTTCTAGCTTCAACTAGTAACTGTTTATTTTTCTTTACAGTACAACAGTGATGTTTCCTGTTATTTGTATATATACCTGACTATTTTGATTTCTATTATTTGAAATGTGACAATACTTTGTTGAATTCAGACTGATTAGTCAAAATGTGCACTCAGGTTTTGTATATCTGGCTGGTTAATGACTATATTGCCATAAACCACTATCACTGGGGTAAAATCCATGTTGTTTTTTATGTAAGTCGTCTTACTTTTTAATATACTGTAGTGTTTCCCCATTGGGTAGTTTTTTCAATAATTTATGTTCTAGGACATGAGTTGGCAATTGACTGGTACTTGCTAACTGTGCTGGGGATAGGTACCTTCAGGAGGAAAAGATTAACAGGTGCTGTAATATGTTTCCAGAATGTCTTTGCAATGCTGTCAGCCCAGCCGTAATCCAGCCAAACAAAAGAGACTGTTTTTTCAAGAGCTGCTAAATATCTTATATTCCTCCAGCTAATCTCTCCCCTTTAATCTGGCAAGACCTAGAAACATAGAGTATAATGATATATAATGACCATCTAGATTGCCAACACAGCCCACTTCCTCACCAGCTAAATAAGTTGTCATTCCTACCTAATAAGCCCCTTATTTGTTATATGTTGGTCTCATGGATTCTTGTTTACCATCACTGCTTTTGATACCACAGCATCCTCAAAATTGCTGGTTCAGAAATTCAAAACCCATAACATAACATTTTAGGTAAGTACCTTACAAACCTGGGTGTGAGATAATATATGTTCTGTTCAACACATAACCCAGCCTATGTCACTGCACTTCTGGAATGTTTGTGTGCGTATGTGAGCGTGTATTGATGCGCCTGTGTGCGTGCATGTAGGCGTGCGTGTGTGTGTGTGTGTGTCTGTGTATCTTTATATGTGCTGTTATGTTTTTTGAGGAACTTCTTGTATGTATGCACTAAATCATTTGTACACACCTGTTAGTCAAGTCAGATTGCCACTTGAAAAACAAAGGGTAAAAGGTGAAGTAAGCCATACCACAGCCAGAGATAATCCAAAGAAGAACCAACACAATTTATTAAGCGCTTTCGTCTCAGTAAATACTGAGACTTCTTCAGAATAACACAATACAACAAAAACCCATTAGTTATAACATTCTCAATTAATTAATGAATCCAATTAAACAATTAGTTCACCTTTTTCTTAAAGAACTCCTAAAAAGATATTAAATAAAATTCTGAAAACCCAAACATTTAAACTTCACCTTTCCAAGGCTTTCATTTTTAAAATGGGTAATATTGACACTGTTTCATTAATACCTGGTTCATTCATTGAGTTCAGTAAAAATTGCCATTTAAGTTCACATCTTTCAAAGGTTAATTCCCACCACCTTCCTCATGTGGATCTCTGCACTACTTCTACTTCCGCTACTTCCAAACCTAAAACCTTTGAAACCTATACAAATTTGGGAATGTTTGAATAAAGCGTTGTTTTCATTCTTTTGTGAAATAGCATTAGGTGTGCCTATAAATACGCTTTTGAAGCTGCCTTTCAGTCTTGCCTACATAATAATATTTACAAGTGTTGCATACGGCTAAATATATTAACCCCTTGGTTGTACAATTACCTGATCTAAAGGTCACTACACCAACTCCATTTGGCAATAAAATATTTTTATCTTCTAAGATGTATTTACATTGTGGGCAGCAACCACATTTTGTGGTACCTTTGTCCAGGAATCTATGAACATATAACTTGTGCTCAAATAAGAATTTAAAATTTTTCCCTGTCTTGTATATAAATCTCGGGCCTTCACCCAAGATTTGACAAATATCATTATTAGACTTTAAAATCACCCAATATTTTCTCATAATGTCTTGTATTTCTCTCTCTTGAGGGGTGATGGGGTGGTCAACTTTCAAAAAATTGTATATTTCCTCTGAAATAGTACCCTGAAACAGGGAATCTTCTAAAAGAAGTTGCACTTTCCTATGTGCCAACATCATTTTATTGTATGAGACTGCCTGGTACTTTTCTGTGTCAAAAAATGTTTCCATCATTTTAGAACTATAATCTAAACTATCTACTAGGATCATCCCACCCCCTTTGTTGGGTTTCATCACCTGAAGGGAATCATCCCTCCTAATTTGTTTTAATAATTCATTGTCTTCCCTAGTCAGGTTGTAATACTTCTTCTTTCTAGTACTCAACACGATGTGTTTCTTTTAGACATAACTGTTCAAAGGTGGAAATCATTGGTTGGGAGGGGAGGTTGTAAATACTCTTCTTTTTGAATCCATGGTTTCTACTGATATTGCTTACACTAGACTGTTGTAATATATCACCACGAAACATAAGCTGTAAATTAAATTTCCTTGTGTAGAGTTTAATCTCAGTCATGGTGTCAGGTAAACTAATTTTCCCACCTGGTACAAATTTAAAACTTTTCTTAAATAATGAAAAATGATTCTTATTAATTTCTTTACCAGAATAATTAAAAATGTTAAAACCTTGAAAACTTAAAATTCTACCTTCATTAGAAAGCTCAATCTTCCTACGCCTCAAAATATGTTCTAATTCTGTCTCTATCTGTTGTTCCTGCCCCACCTTTGGCTTCTCGAGTTGTTGGTTGTGCCCTGAGGTGTTAGGGTTTGATGAAAAAAATGTGTATTGTTGTTCCTTTGATTGTTCCTGTTAACTATTCTTTCCGATCTTCTAAGATGGGGATAGTGTTAGTCTTAACTACCATTTTCCCCATAAACTTCAGGTTCCTGAACTGCTTCAAAGGAAGCACCAGTAGCCCTGTTGACTTGGTTGTTATCCCTGCCCATATGAGAACTAACAGTATTAAATGATTTGGGCGTGGGGTAGGCTACACCCTTTATGTATTCTTCTTTGTCCCTAATTAATTTTTTTTTTACATTGCATATTCATATCTACTTGTTTCTCAGTTCTATGAAAAATATTGTCATACTTAGTCACATTAAATTCAAACAAAAGATCATCGGTTATTTTGTTGTTTAAAACATTCACTTGTGAGGTTAGCTCACTAATATGTGCATTATTAAAACAAATAATAAACTGAATTAATTCCACACCAAAACAGTCCAACATATTTATCAAGTCACTTTTTTCATTGTCTTTTAATTGTATACCCGTAGGAAATTTGAACAAACAAAGTCCCTTTGGAACTTGCCCCCATTTAATACTTTCATTCAAAAACTAATTGTCACACTGGCATCCGGTTTAATTTCCATTTGGGTGTTGTTATTAAACAGTGAAAAATACTTGTTGACCCATTCGTGAAAATTAAATTTGGTAACTGGTCATTCTCCATTCTGAGTTCATGCTCTCAGCAGTCCCTGCTACCTATGAGTGTTTTGTGTGTTCGAAAAGTCATCTTGATTATGTAAACCAACCCGGTGTGTCTCCAGACAGTTTGGTGACTCTCGCAAAGTGCTTTCTGAGAGTTGTAGTCTCTGCATCAGGTTGTTGATGCTGTGGTTTTGTTATGTGAGTAACGAAATAAGTTGGGTTAAAGACACATCGGTCAGTGAATCATTGCTTGCTTGAGCTTCTCCTT